>NW_027001493.1:25000-199226 GCF_036934945.1 Oncorhynchus masou masou
AGTCAACAGTTGACCCAGTTGTTAACCAGTCAACAGTTGACCCAGTTGTTAACCATTCAACAGCTGACCCAGTTGTTAACCATTCAACAGTTGACCCAGTTGTTAACCATTCAACAGTTGACCCAGTTGTTAACCAGTCAACAGTTGACCCAGTTGTTAACCATTCAACAGTTGACCCAGTTGTTAACCATTCAACAGTTGACCCAGTTGTTAACCAGTCAATAGTTGACCCAGTTGTTAACCATTCAACAGTTGACCCAGTTGTTAACCAGTCAACAGTTGACCCAGTTGTTAACTGTTTCAGCCAGTTAGGGAAAGTGATCTGTTAGTCTAGCGACCTGTGTAACCACACTGAACAAAAATATAAAGTATAAAAAAATATATATATAAAATATAAAGTTTGTGAAGTTTTGGTCCCATGTTCCCCTGCCCTTTTTTTAAGGTGGATGCATATCTGTATTTTCCAGAAATCTATAGATTAGGGCCTGATGAATTCAAATAGACTGATTTCCTTATATAAACTGTAACTCAGTAAAATCTTTGAAATTGTAGTATGTTGCATTTATATTTTTGTTCAGTATATGTCCGATAAACAGAAACTTTATCAGAGTCTATTAATACAAACTGTCAAATAAATATTTCAATTTATGATTCAGATGAATGATTTTGGAAGCACTACTTTCCACATTCCTTCTACTCTCTATCTGAAATAGCCTCAGCAAGGTGCCTTTTGTTTCAATTTGCCTCTAACATTAGATTAGTCCAGGCACTTTGTTCCTGACTGTGCTCCTGTGAGCATATGTCTCTCTCCCTCTCTAGCTCATCCACCCACTCTATCTCTCTCTCCTTGTCTGTCTGTCTTCCTCTGCCCCTCTCCCCCCAGAGGCTGGGGTTTTGTAGTAATAACCCTGTCGGCTGGTCCACAGAGCCCTGCTTTACAAGAGGAACCAGTGGGGATGTAGAGTCTGGAGGCAGAAAGGCCAATCCATTAGACTGACAGGGAGGAAAGAGAGAGAGGGAGAGAGGGAGGGAGAAAGAGGCAGAGGGAGAGAGAGAGAGAGGCTGCCAAGTGTATGTTTAGCCTGCTGTGTGTGTGTGTGTGGGAGGGGGGTGCATCTCGCTGCCTGCCCTGCGCACCAATGTGGCTACGTATGAACAGCACTGCAACATACCGGGGTCGTCTGGGCCTGGCAGAACAGAACAGCCCATCTTCCTCCATCTGTCCATCTGTCCATCTCCCTCTCTCCCTCTCTCCCTCTCTCTCTCCCTCTCTCCCTCTCTCCCTCTCTCCCTCTCTCCCTCCCTCCCTCCTCTGGGGCCACAGGGAGGCTGTGCTCGGCTCGGCCCAGTGGGGGAAGGGAAGGAAGGAGTGACTCTAGTTACAGTACAGAGAGACTCCCACTACCTTCCACCAGGCTGCCTGTCGTCCTCCTGTAGTCCCAGAAGAAATCAGTTTAGCAGAGAGGGGGTACAGGAGAGGTGGAGGGAGGAGTGGGGGAGCGGTTCCTGTCTCTCTGGGGAATGTGGGTAATGTAATAAAAGTGAACTAATGGGGGGGGGACACATGGAGGAGTGGATAGTGGGTATGGAAGGCAGGCATTGGTGGGTAGAGGTGGTGGTGTTGGGGGTGGTTGAGGAGATGTTGGGGAAGGGGTGGGGGAGGTTGAGGAGATGTTGGGGGGTGGAGTTTGAGGAGGTGTTGGGGGAGGTTGAGGAGGTGTTGGGGGAGGGGTGGGGGAGGTTGAGGAGGTGTTTGGGGGTGGGGGAGGTTGAGGAGGTGTTGGGGGGGTGGGGGAGGTTGAGGAGGTGTTGGGGAGGTGTGGGGGAGGTTGAGGAGGTGTTGGGGAGGTGTGGGGGAGGTTGAGGAGGTGTTGGGGAGGGTGGGGGAGGTTGAGGAGGTGTTTGGGGAGGGGTGGGGGAGGTTGAGGAGGTGTTGGTGGAGGAATTATACCCTCTACATTTATGGCACAGGGGCTCACTGACACTCTCTCCCTCCCTTCTATAGCTGCCGCAGACAGGGAACCCATGCGGTGGTTTTTAGGGGCTGGGGGAGGAGAGTTAGAAGGGTCTGGGCCCACAAAGATTGTTACCAGGAAAGTCACGGCTGTAGATGTGTAGCCTCATTATACATCCTGTTAGCAGAAGTACAGTACAGAGTAAACACGCTGGCTGGCTGAACATGTCTGACGAGAAGAGACTGACATGACGCAGGGTATTGAAACAAACCAGGGTTTTAATACAGTGCCTTGCGAAAGTATTCGGCCCCCTTGAACTTTGCGACCTTTTGCCACATTTCAGGCTTCAAACATAAAGATATAAAACTGTATTTTTTTGTGAAGAATCAACAACAAGTGGGACACAATCATGAAGTGGAACGACATTTATTGGATATTTCAAACTTTTTTAACAAATCAAAAACTGAAAAATTGGGCGTGCAAAATTATTCAGCCCCTTTACTTTCAGTGCAGCAAACTCTCTCCAGAAGTTCAGTGAGGATCTCTGAATGATCCAATGTTGACCTAAATGACTAATGATGATAAATACAATCCACCTGTGTGTAATCAAGTCTCCGTATAAATGCACCTGCACTGTGATAGTCTCAGAGGTCCGTTAAAAGCGCAGAGAGCATCATGAAGAACAAGGAACACACCAGGCAGGTCCGAGATACTGTTGTGAAGAAGTTTAAAGCCGGATTTGGATACAAAAAGATTTCCCAAGCTTTAAACATCCCAAGGAGCAATATGCAAGCGATAATATTGAAATGGAAGGAGTATCAGACCACTGCAAATCTACCAAGACCTGGCCGTCCCTCTAAACTTTCAGCTCATACAAGGAGAAGACTGATCAGAGATGCAGCCAAGAGGCCAATGATCACTCTGGATGAACTGCAGAGATCTACAGCTGAGGTGGGAGACTCTGTCCATAGGACAACAATCAGTCGTAAGAAGAAAGCCATTTCTTAAAGATATCCATAAAAAGTGTTGTTTAAAGTTTGCCACAAGCCACCTGGGAGACACACCAAACATGTGGAAGAAGGTGCTCTGGTCAGATGAAACCAAAATTGAACTTTTTGGCAACAATGCAAAACGTTATATTTGGCGTAAAAGCAACACAGCCCATCACCCTGAACACACCATACCCACTGTCAAACATGGTGGTGGCAGCATCATGGTTTGGGCCTGCTTTTCTTCAGCAGGGACAGGGAAGATGGTTAAAATTGATGGGAAGATGGATGGAGCCAAATACAGGACCATTCTGGAAGAAAACCTGATGGAGTCTGCAAAAGACCTGAGACTGGGACGGAGATTTGTCTTCCAACAAGACAATGATCCAAAACATAAAGCTAAATCTACAATGGAATGGTTCAAAAATAAACATATCCAGGTGTTAGAATGGCCAAGTCAAAGTCCAGACCTGAATCCAATCGAGAATCTGTGGAAAGAACTGAACACTGCTGTTCACAAATGCTCTCCATCCAACCTCACTGAGCTCGAGCTGTTTTGCAAGGAGGAATGGGAAAAAATTTCAGTCTCTCGATGTGCAAAACTGATAGAGACATACCCCAAGCGATTTACAGCTGTAATCGCAGCAAAAGGTGGCGCTACAAAGTATTAACTTAAGGGGGCTGAATAATCTTGCACGCCCAATTTTTCAGTTTTTGATTTGTTAAAAAAGTTTGAAATATCCAATAAATGTCGTTCCACTTCATGATTGTGTCCCACTTGTTGTTGATTCTTCACAAAAAAATACAGTTTTATATCTTTATGTTTGAAGCCTGAAATGTGGCAAAAGGTCGCAAAGTTCAAGGGGGCCGAATACTTTCGCAAGGCACTGTAGCTGTTCACTCTCTTCTCTGTCCATTTAAAGCCCAGGATAATATTTCTTTACCACTTTAAAAGTGACCCCACATACAGGCCTGGGTAGATTAGATTCAATGTTCTGTGACCCCACATACAGACCTGGGTAGATTAGATTCAATGGTCTGTAACCCCACATACAGACCTGGGTAGGTTAGGTTCAATGTTCTGTGACCCCACATACAGGCCTGGGTAGGTTAGGTTCAATGTTCTGTGACCCCACATACAGGCCTGGGTAGGTTAGGTTCAATGTTCTGTGACCCCACATACAGGCCTGGGTAGGTTAGATTCAATGGTCTGTAACCCCACATACAGACCTGGGTAGGTTAGGTTCAATGTTCTGTAACCCCACATACAGGCCTGGGTAGGTTAGGTGCAATGTTCTGTAACCCCACATACAGGCCTGGGTAGGTTAGGTTCAATGTTCTGTGACCCCACATACAGGCCTGGTTAGGTTAGGTTCAATGTTCTGTAACTCTACATACAGGCCTGGTTAGGTTAGGTTCAATGTTCTGTAACTCCACATACAGGTTAGATTAGGTTCAATGTTCTGTAACTCCACATACAGGCCTGGGTAGGTTAGGTTCAATGTTCTGTAACTCCACATACAGGCCTGGTTAGGTTAGGTTCAATGTTCTGTAACTCCACATACAGGTTAGACTAGGTTCAATGTTCTGTAACTCCACATACAGGAATGGTTAGCTTAGGTTCAATGTTCTGTATCTCCACATACAGGCCTGGTTAGATTAGGTTCAATGTTCTGTAACTCCACATACAGGTTAGATTAGGTTCAATGTTCTGTAACTCCACATACAGGCCTGGGTAGGTTAGGTTCAATGTTCTGTAACTCCACATACAGGCCTGGGTAGGTTAGGTTCAATGTTCTGTAACTCCACATACAGGTTAGATTAGGTTCAATGTTCTGTAACCCCACATACAGGCCTGGTTAGGTTCAATGTTCTGTGACCCCACATACAGGCCTGGGTAGGTTAGGTTCAATGTTCTGTGACCCCACATACAGGCCTGGTTAGATTAGGTTCAATGTTCCCTAACTAGTGATGACTCGGGCGACTCCAAAGGGCCTCAGGTCCCCAGAGAGCCCTCTGCTCCACTCTTAAGAGGAATGAAAGTGTGTCCCCATGACCTGATCTGGTTTGATTGACTCATCCCGGCTCAGGCTCCATCTCTTCCCACTCGTCCCTGTTCTTCCCCGCTCTGGCGTTCTCCTCTCGGGGTTAATAGTGATGAAGTCATATGGCCAGGCCAGGGAGGGAACAGGGGAAACCTGAGTGGCTGTTCGGGACGTGGCCAGAGCACTCACACGGACATCAGTCACACCGGGCCGACTGAGCTGGTGTCAAATAGGAAGACAGCATGAATAAATAGCATTAATGACACCACATTAATGAGAGGGGGGGGGGTGATACAGGAGGTCAGGAGGTCAGAGGTCAGGGTTTAGACGTCAGACAGTAAATGGCTTCTTCCCTCCAGGAGAAGGCATCTTCAGTCCAGTAGCTGGGGTTTTATGTTTAATCTGTGTGGCAGCATTTTATCAACGTGGAACATTGAATGGTAAAAGACAAACTAACCTTGACAACCTGTGTCCTTACTACTGTCTATATTCTCCCTCCTAATACATGGGGATTATATCCTTAGTTATATCATTACTTTTCCATCTTACCAGCTCTTTCTGTTGCTGTATTATATGGCTGTTAGGTTGAGACAGGTTGGTCCATCCAAACACCAGACTGTTGTCCTCTTCCTCCACACTGTGTACCATCCTCCGCTGTCAGAACACCTACTACCAACACGACAGGCCAACACCTGCACTGACATCATGACTGTTCTGTGGCCTGGCTACATGTTGCCGCGGGGAGAGGGAGAAACCAGTGTGTGTGTGTTATTACAGGTTAATGCAGGTGGTGGTTAAGTCTGGGTGATGAGCACAGTCTGAGCCAAACACAACCATGTGTTAAAGTACATTAGAGGTCATGATGAAGGGGTTTGGGAGAGACAGTGGTTACGTCCCCAATGGCACCCTATTCCCTTTACAGTGCACTACTTTTGACCAGGGTCTAAAGGGTTCTGGTCAAAAGTAATGCACTATATAGGCAATAGTGTGCCATTTGGGACGTAACCACAAGCCTGCTGATGATCATCACCGTGGAAGGCCCGTCGGTCTGTTCATTTGCGTCACTGTGGGTCCGAATGCAGCCTACCAGGACCATAAGTTTGGGCTCAGCTTAGTGGAGCTGAGTTAGATCTGGGACAGTTTGAGCCAAGTCATTCAGTTGTGTCAGATGAAACCAGTGAGTAGAAGAGTGGGAACCTGGCCTGTATCACGGTGAGGGAATCTTTATCTCTCCTTCTCTCTCTTTATCTCCTTCTCTCTCTTTATCTTCATCTCTATCTATATCTTTCTCTCTCTTATCTTCATCTCTCTCTCTCTCTATATTTCACTCTTTCTATATCTTTTTCTCTCTTTATCTTCATCTCTCTCTATCTTTATATTTCTCTCCCTATCTCTATCTTCCTCTCTCTCTATCTCTATTATTTCTCTCTCTTTCTATATCTTTCTCTCTCTTTATCTTCATCTCTCTCTATCTCTATATTTCTCTCTCTTTCTCTCTCTCTTCTCGTTTGCGACAGAGTTGCTTTGTTTGCTGCAATACATGACAGGTTGATTTGGTTCCAGGTTTACAGATCCCTGCCTGGTTCACAGATCCTTGCCTGGTTCACAGATCCCTGCCTGGTTCACAGATCCCTGCCTGGTTCACAGATCCCTGCCTGGTTCACAGATCCTTGCCTGGTTCACAGATCCCTGCCTGGTTCACAGATCCCTGCCTGGTTCACAGATCCCTGCCTGGTTCACAGATCCCTGCCTGGTTCACAGATCCTTGCCTGGTTCACAGATCCCTGCCTGATTCACAGATCCCTGCCTGGTTCACAGATCCCTGCCTGGTTCACAGATCCCTGCCTGGTTCACAGATCCCTGCCTGGTTCACAGATCCCTGCCTGGTTCACAGATCCCTGCCTGATTCACAGTTCCCTGCCTGGTTCTCTTAGATGCTTTGTTTTTTAATCATACAGACCGTTGTTTAGTAGTGTCATGTGCAGTGGAACGTTTTGTGTTGTAGATCTACAGCTCAGACTGACTGTATCGTAGGTGAAGTCCATTGTTACGTACCTCCATCAGTGCTTCTCTTCTCTGCTGTGTGGCTGGTCTCAGCTGTGGCTGGTACAATGTACTGCTTGATTATGAGTTCCGTGAGTTCAAGTCTCTCTGTCGTGAGTGTGTCTGTTGTTATGGTTACGGGCTGTGTGTGTCAGGTGTAGCTAGCACTGTGTTTTAACCTTGAGAGCAGACTCTACTAGCTACAGTACGCTGCCTGACTGTGACACACTGGACCTGCATCCCAGAGGGCACCCTGTTCCTTTAGAGTGCACTTATTGTGACTTGGGCCCTCGTGCACTATAAATATACTATAAATATACTATTTGGTGCTGTTCGGGCGGCAGTCTGCGGCCTCTCCTCTCCTCTCCTCCTGATGGGAGGTTAATTCAGTTAAAAGCCAGATAGATAGTAGAGACGGCCCTGCCAGCTGGACTCCTCTCACAATACAGGGCTGATAAATGAGCACTTTGCTGGGCCCGGAGGCCAGGCTGACTCTCTCTCTCTGTGAGTGGAGGGGAGACTGGAAGCTATCCACTCCCCGCCTCTTCTCCCTCCACCCCTCTATCCCCCACTCCCCTGACGTTTGGCTGGCATGGAGCCAGGCAACATCAGCCCCAGCCCCACCTCCCAGCCCTATACCCCTTCCCCCAGCCCCAGCCCCAGCCCCAGCCCCAGCCCCAGCCCCACCTCCCAGCCCTATACCCCTTCCCCCAGCCCCAGACAGGCACATTAGTGGGTCTGCAGTGCAGTGCAGAGCAGACAGTGGTGGATGGGGCAGTCACATTCCACTGCCTGGGTCTCTGCTCTGGCCTCTGTGGGAACGTGGCTCAGGACATGAGATTGGCTGCTATGATTGAGTGGTGGAAGATAGGCGGACAGCTGCCCAGCCTGATTGGCTCCCGCTATCGCAGGGGAGGGGCCACAGGTCTGGGTGTTGATTGACAGGTTGAAGGCTGAATGGGAAGGTGTTATGGTGGCCTGTCAGGGTCAGATGACTTCCTCAGACAGTAGAGCCACATGGAAGGAGTCCATGTCAGCAGTCTGGGGAATAGTAGTGATGTGGTATCAGATTGCTTTTTGTCTGTTAGGTGCAGTGTACATTTAGTAAGGAGGTCGAGACAGTAAATACACATCGAATGATGCTTTGTTATAAGCAACAGATACAGTGGCCAGAATCACCATTGGTTTTGGTGCTTGCTTTTTTTTCACAAACCAGTTATGTGATTGATTGCTTCACTCACACTTCCATTTTACCAACTCTCACAGAGCTAATGGAGGGAGGGAGGGACGGACGGACGGGTGGGGGGAGGGAGGGACGGACGGGTGGGGGGAGGGAGGGACGGACGGGTGGGCGGGTGGGCGGGTGGGCGGGAGGGAGGGAGGGAGGGAGGGAGGGAGGAAGGGAGGGAGGGAGGGAGGGAGGGAGGGAGGGACGGACGGACGGACAGGCGGGCGGGCGGGAGGGACGGACGGACGGACAGACAATCGGACTCCAGTATTCTCAACCCCCCCCGGTGCTGCAGCCTGGTATAACCGACCCTCTGAGTCAGTATACAGCTACAGACAGACAGACCTGATCTAACCCACTGTGCTGTAGTCTAGACAGGTCTGATCTAACCCATTGTGCTGCAGACAGACAGGTCTGATCTAACCCACTGTGCTGCAGTCTATACAGGTCTGATCTAACTCACTGTGCTGCAGACAGACAGACCTGATCTAACCCACTGTACTGTAGTCTATACATGTCTGATCTAACCCACTGTGCTGCAGACAGACAGACCAGATGTAACCCACTGTGCTGTAGTCTAGACAGGTCTGATCTAACCCACTGTGTTGTAGTCAAATCAAATCAAATTTTTATTTGTCACATACACATGGTTAGCAGATGTTAATGCGAGTGTAGCGAAATGCTTGTGCTTCTAGTTCCGACAATGCAGTAATAAACAACAAGTAATCTAACTAACAATTCCAAAACTACTGTCTTATACACACAAGTGTAAGGGGATAAAGAATATGTACATAAAGATATATGAATGAGTGATGGTACAGAGCAGCATAGGCAAGATACAGTAGATGGTATCGAGTACAGTATATACATATGAGATGAGTATGTAAACAAAGTGGCATAGTTAAAGTGGCTTGTGATACATGTATTACATAAAGATGCAGGAGATGATATAGAGTACAGTATATACGTATACATATGAGATGAATAATGTAGGGTATGTAAACATTATATTAGGTAGCATTGTTTAAAGTGGCTAGTGATATATTTTACATCATTTCCCATCAATTCCCATTATTAAAGTGGCTGGAGTTGAGTCAGTGTGTTGGCAGCAGCCACTCAATGTTAGTGGTTGCTGTTTAACAGTCTGATGGCCTTGAGATAGAAGCTGTTTTTCAGTCTCTCGGTCCCAGCTTTGATGCACCTGTACTGACCCCGCCTTCTGGATGGTAGCGGGGTGAACAGGCAGTGGCTCGGATGGTTGTTGTCCTTGATGATCTTTATGGCCTTCCTGTAACATCGGGTGGTGTAGGTGTCCTGGAGGGCAGGTAGTTTGCTTCCGGTGATGCGTTGTGCAGACCTCACTACCCTCTGGAGAGCCTTACGGTTGTGGGCGGAGCAGTTGCCGTACCAGGCGGTGATACAGCCCGCCAGGATGCTCTTGATTGTGCATCTGTAGAAGTTTGTGAGTGCTTTTGGTGACAAGCCGAATTTCTTCAGCCTCCTGAGGTTGAAGAGGCGCTGCTGCGCCTTCTTCACGATGCTGTCTGTGTGGGTGGACCCATTCAGTTTGTCTGTGATGTGTATGCCGAGGAACTTAAAACTACCCTCTCCACTACTGTTCCGTCGATGTGGATAGGGGGGTGTTCCCTCTGCTGTTTCCTGAAGTCCACAATCATCTCCTTAGTTTTGTTGACGTTGAGTGTGAGGTTATTTTCCTGACACCACACTCCGAGGGCCCTCACCTCCTCCCTGTAGGCCGTCTCGTCGTTGTTGGTAATCAAGCCTACCACTGTTGTGTCGTCCGCAAACTTGATGATTGAGTTGGAGGCGTGCGTGGCCACGCAGTCGTGGGTGAACAGGGAGTACAGGAGAGGGCTCAGAACGCACCCTTGTGGGGCCCCAGTGTTGAGGATCAGCGAGGTGGAGATGTTGTTGCCTACCCTCACCACCTGGGGGCGGCCCGTCAGGAAGTCCAGTACCCAGTTGCACAGGGCGGGGTCGAGACCCAGGGTCTCGAGCTTGATGACGAGCTTGGAGGGTACTATGGTGTTAAATGCTGAGCTGTAGTCGATGAACAGCATTCTAGTCTAGACAGACCTGATCTAACCCACTGTGTTGTAGTCTAGACAAATCTGATCTAACCCACTGTGCTGTCGTCTAGACAGATCTGTTCTAACCCACTGTGCTGTAGTCTAGACAGGTCTGATCTAACCCACTGTGCTGTAGTCTAGACAGACCTGATCTAACCCACTGTGCTGTAGTCTAGACAGATCTGATCCAACCCACTGTGCTGTAGTCTAGACAGACCGGATCTAACCCACTGTCCTGTAGTTTAGACAGACCTGATCTAACCCAATGTGTTGTAGTCTAGACAGACCTGATCTAACCCACTGTGTTGTAGTCTAGACAGATCTGATCTAACTCACTGTTCTGTTGTCTGGTTTCTGTGGTATGTTAACCCCTGTGTTGTCGTCTAGGCCAGTCTAAGCCAGACCAGGCCAGTCTAGGGTCTAGGCCAGCCCAGGCCAGTCTAGGCCAGTCTAGGCCAGTCTAGGCCAGTCTAGGCCAGGCCAGTCTAGGCCAGTCCAGTCTAGGCCAGTCTAGGTCATTCCAGGACATTCGGCCAGTCTAGGCCAGTTTAGGCAAGTCCAGGCCAGTCTAGGCCAGTCTAGGCCGGTCCAGGCCAGTCTAGCCAGTCCAAACCAGTGTAGGCCAGTCTGGCCAGTCCAGGCCAGTCTAGGCCAGGCCAGTCTAGGCCAGTCTAGCCAGTCCAAGCCAGTCTAGGCCAGTCTAGCCAGTCCAGGCCAGTCTAGGCCAGTCTAGCCAGTCCAAGCCAGTCTAGGCCAGTCTAGCCAGTCCAAGCCAGTCTAGGCCAGTCTAGCCAGTCCAGGCCAGTCTAGGCCAGGCCAGTCTAGGCCAGTCTAGCCAGTCTAGGCCAGTCTAGGCCAGTCTAGCCAGTCCAGGCCAGTCTAGGCCAGGCCAGTCTAGGCCAGGCCAGTCCAGGCCAGTCTAGGCCAGTCTAGCCAGTCCAGGCCAGTCTAGGCCAGTCTAGCCAGTCTAGCCAGTCCAGGCCAGGCGCTGACTGTGAGAAGCGCTGTTGAGGCTGAGGTGGAAGTGGTTGACATGGATAATTGAGTGACTGTCAGTGACTGACAAAACAACAGAAAAATTGCTGATGCACAACCACATTTCAAACTTGCACCTTGTGTATTCTACTATTCTAACTCTCAACAGTAAGTTGAGACCCCGACTGAGTTCGCCTGGAGCCAGTCCTGCTGAGAAGTGTTGAGTTGTGTGTGTTGGAGTGTGTGTGTGGCTGAGTGTGTGTGTCTGTGTGCGTGTGTGTGTGTGCGTGCCCGTGTGTGTGTGTGTGTGTGTGTGAGTTATATTAGTGCTGATGTTGAAGTACCTATAATAGAGAGGAAAGGATTGCTTTAGCTCCTGAAGGTTCTGGGAACAGAACAGGAACCATGACAGCAGTAGGATCTATGAAGGTAATATGAGGAACAGGAACCATGACAGCAGTAGGATCTATGAAGGTAATATGAAGAACAGGAACCATGACAGCAGTAGGATCTATGAAGGTAATATGAGGAACAGGAACCATGACAGCAGTAGGATCTATGAAGGTAATATGAGGAACAGGAACCATGACAGCAGTAGGATCTATGAAGGTAATATGAGGAACAGGAACCATGACAGCAGTAGGATCTATGAAGGTAATATGAGGAACAGGAACCATGACAGCAGTAGGATCTATGAAGGTAATATGAGGAACAGGAACCATGACAGCAGTAGGATCTATGAAGGTAATATGAGAAACAGGAACCATGACAGCAGTAGGATCTATGAAGGTAATATGAGGAACAGGAACCATTACAGCAGTAGGATCTATGAAGGTAATATGAAGAACAGGAACCATGACAGCAGTAGGATCTATGAAGGTAATATGAGGAACAGGAACCATGACAGCAGTAGGATCTATGAAGGTAATATGAGAAACAGGAACCATGACAGCAGTAGGATCTATGAAGGTAATATGAGGAACAGGAACCATGACAGCAGTAGGATCTATGAAGGTAATATGAGGAACAGGAACCATGACAGCAGTAGGATCTATGAAGGTAATATGAAGAACAGGAACCATGACAGCAGTAGGATCTATGAAGGTAATATGAAGAACAGGAACCATGACAGCAGTAGGATCTATGAAGGTAATATGAGAAACAGGAACCATGACAGCAGTAGGATCTATGAAGGTAATATGAGGAACAGGAACCATGACAGCAGTAGGATCTATGAAGGTAATATGAGGAACAGGAACCATGACAGCAGTAGGATCTATGAAGGTAATATGAGGAACAGGAACCATGACAGCAGTAGGATCTATGAAGGTAATATGAGGAACAGGAACCATGACAGCAGTAGGATCTATGAAGGTAATATGAGGAACAGGAACCATGACAGCAGTAGGATCTATGAAGGTAATATGAGGAACAGGAACCATGACAGCAGTAGGATCTATGAAGGTAATATGAAGAACAGGAACCATGACAGCAGTAGGATCTATGAAGGTAATATGAAGAACAGGAACCATGACAGCAGTAGGATCTATGAAGGTAATATGAGAAACAGGAACCATGACAGCAGTAGGATCTATGAAGGTAATATGAAGAACAGGAACCATGACAGCAGTAGGATCTATGAAGGTAATATGAGAAACAGGAACCATGACAGCAGTAGGATCTATGAAGGTAATATGAGGAACAGGAACCATGACAGCAGTAGGATCTATGAAGGTAATATGAAGAACAGGAACCATGACAGCAGTAGGATCTATGAAGGTAATATGAAGAACAGGAACCATGACAGCAGTAGGATCTATGAAGGTAATATGAGGAACAGGAACCATGACAGCAGTAGGATCTATGAAGGTAATATGAGGAACAGGAACCATGACAGCAGTAGGATCTATGAAGGTAATATGAGAAACAGGAACCATGACAGCAGTAGGATCTATGAAGGTAATATGAAGAACAGGAACCATGACAGCAGTAGGATCTATGAAGGTAATATGAGAAACAGGAACCATGACAGCAGTAGGATCTATGAAGGTAATATGAGGAACAGGAACCATGACAGCAGTAGGATCTATGAAGGTAATATGAGGAACAGGAACCATGACAGCAGTAGGATCTATGAAGGTAATATGAGGAACAGGAACCATGACAGCAGTAGGATCTATGAAGGTAATATGAGGAACAGGAACCATGACAGCAGTAGGATCTATGAAGGTAATATGAAGAACAGGAACCATGACAGCAGTAGGATCTATGAAGGTAATATGAGGAACAGGAACCATGACAGCAGTAGGATCTATGAAGGTAATATGAGGAACAGGAACCATTACAGCAGTAGGATCTATGAAGGTAATATGAAGAACAGGAACCATGACAGCAGTAGGATCTATGAAGGTAATATGAGAAACAGGAACCATGACAGCAGTAGGATCTATGAAGGTAATATGAGGAACAGGAACCATGACAGCAGTAGGATCTATGAAGGTAATATGAGGAACAGGAACCATGACAGCAGTAGGATCTATGAAGGTAATATGAAGAACAGGAACCATGACAGCAGTAGGATCTATGAAGGTAATATGAGGAACAGGAACCATGACAGCAGTAGGATCTATGAAGGTATTATGAAGAACAGGAACCATGACAGCAGTAGGATCTATGAAGGTAATATGAAGGACAGGAACCATGACAGCAGTAGGATCTATGAAGGTAATATGAAGGACAGGAACCATGACAGCAGTAGGATCTATGAAGGTAATATGAAGAACAGGAACCATGACAGCAGTAGGATCTATGAAGGTAATATCAGGTAGCACTGATCTATACACTGAATATAGGAAACACTGCTAAGAGGAGCATGACATTGGTTAACCTTTGATATAAATCCCAATGCTGTCAGGTGGTTCCTAGTAAGTACAGTAGGAGATGAGAGCCAGACAGGCAGATATAAACTCTATGGCTGTGCCAGGAACAGACTGAAACAGGCTTAGCAGGCTGATGCTTTCACTGGTCCCATAGAACGGGATGCTACAGTACATGACAACCTAGATATGATGAATGGCCCATACTTGTCACTCAAAACTTCCTACATCGTAAACTATGCAGGCCAGCTGTGTGCATCAAATACCTGAGATACTGTTGTTTTGTTTTCCACATTGCTAAGATGTTACTGTGGCGTGTGGAGCATGCTGCGTGCATCAATCCTTCATCTGAGACAGCTAGAGTTCCCCTGAAGGAGGGTGAGAGAGAGAGAGGAGTGAGGAAGGGAGGGGTGTTGAGGCAGGAGGAGGAGGAGAGGGTTGATGTGCTCTTTATCTCTCTCACTCTTTCTCTGGCGTGGTGACCCAGGGAATCATGAATGTGAAGGTTGTTAAAGAGACATGGAGGCCTGGAGAAGGCCTGGAGGAGGAGGCCTGGAGGAGGAGGCCTGGAGGAGGAGGCCTGGAGGTGGAGGCCTGGAGGAGGCCTAGAGGAGAAGGCCTGGATGAGGAGGCCTGGAGGAGGAGGCCTGGAGGAGGAGGCCTGGAGGAGAAGGCCTGGAGGAGGAGGCCTGGAGGAGGAGGCCTGGAGGAGGAGGCCTGGAGGAGGAGGCCTGGAGGAGGAGGCCTGGAAGAGGAGGCCTGGAGGAGGAGGCCTGGAGGAGGAGGCCTGGATGAAGAGGCCTGGAGGATGAGGCCTGGAGGAGGAGGCCTGGAGGAGGCATGGACAGACTGGACTGACTGACTGAGTGACAGCAGCTGGGAGGTAGTGGGTGGGGGGTGAGACGGGGGAGATAGGGGAGAGAGAGAGGGGTAAAGGAAGAGATGGACATTGGAGAGAGAAAACAGATGGAGAGAGACAGGAGATGGAGAGAGAGGAGATGGAGAGAGAGGGGATGAGAGACAGGAGATGGAGAGAGACAGGAGATGGAGAGAGAGGAGATGGAGATGGAGAGAGACAGGAGATGGAGAGAGACAGGAGATAGAGAGAGAGGAGATGGAGAGAGACAGGAGATAGAGAGAGGAGATGGAGAGAGAGGAGATGAGAGACAGGAGATGGAGAGAGACAGGAGATGGAGAGAGACAGGAGATGGAGAGAGACAGGAGATGGAGAGAGACAGGAGATGGAGAGAGAGGAGATGAGAGACAGGAGATGGAGAGAGAGGAGATGAGAGACAGGAGATGGAGAGAGAGAGGAGATGGAGAGAGAGGAGATGAGAAACAGGAGATGGTGAGAGACAGGAGATGGAGAGAGACAGGAGATGGAGAGAGACAGGAGATGGAGAGAGAGACAGGAGATGGAGAGAGACAGGAGATGGAGAGAGACAGGAGATGGAGAGAGACAGGAGATGGAGAGAGACAGGAGATGGAGAGAGAGACAGGAGATAGAGAAAGGAGATAGAGAGAGACAGGAGCGAGAGAGAGAGGAGATTGAGAGTTAGCAGGCAACATAAGACTGACAAAACTGAATTGAATGGATTGACAATTTTAGTTAGTAAGTTTATAGATTTTGTGCCAATGATGAAAATCCCATTAACACTACCGTAAAGCTCCAGTACAGTTCCTCTTTATGTTAAGTGAGCACCTTTCAGAATGAAGCCCCAGCCAATCCACTACAGTCATTACAGTGGCAGTCCCAGACTCAACACTCTCTCACACTGTTATTCCAAAACCTCCTCCCAAATGGAACAGAAAAATGAAAAGGTGCAGACATGTTTTTTTAATATTATGACTAAGTTAGTTCTCAGCAGATCAGACGTGCAGGGAGTGCAGCAGACACGTTTTGGAACTTGTATGTTTGTATTCGCATTTGAGTGGGTGATTTTTCCCTTTCCTTGGGGGTTGTCTCTTTAAGTGTCTGCCCAAACAAACAGACACTTGAGGAGTGGTGTGTGTGGTGGGACTGGTAAACACCAGGAATACAAGAGCACCTTGAAAAGCCCTCTCTCTCTCCCCCCATCTCTCTGCCTCTCTCACTGTCTCCCCCCTCTCTCTCTCTCACTGTCTCCCCTCTCTCTCTCTCTCTCTCTCTCACTGTCCCCTCTCTCTCCTCCTCTCTCTCTCTCTCTCACTGTCCCCTCTCTCTCCTCCTCTCTCTCTGTCTCTCTCACTGTCCTCTCTCTCTCTCTCTCTGTCCCCTCTCTCTCCCCTCTCTCTCTTTCTCTCTCTGTCCCCTCTCTCTCTCACTGTCCCCTCTCTCTCCTCCTCTCTCTCTCTGGTCTCAGATCTTGGCCAGTTCTCAGAGCCTCTCAGTCTGAAGTAGACCACACGGTTAAAGCAACAAACCTGCCCCCATGAGTAAACATAGGACAGACAGACAGACAGACAGACAGACAGACAGACAGACAGACAGGCAGGCAGGCAGGCAGGCAGGCAGGCAGGCAGGCAGGCAGACAGACCTGGAGAGAGAAAAGGAGAGAGAGAGATGGAGAAAGAAAAGGAGAGAGAGATGGAGAAAGAAAAGGAGGGAGATGGACAGGGAGAGAGAGAGCAAGATCACTGTCGAAACTGAGAGAAAGGGATAGAGAGAGAGGAAGGCAGAGGGAAGGGAGCGAGCGAGCGAAAGAGTGAGATGGAAAGTAAGAATGCAGTAGAGAGAGAGAGAGAGAGGGCGTGAGGGCTGTCAAGGCTCAGCTCTGGTTTGTACCTCAGCCTTGACATGTGGATGTACAGTATAAAGCTGAATGCAGCAGTGTATCGTCTCACAGTCAATAGTCAACACACTTTCAAATAACCTACAGTACCTGTTTCCAGTTAACTCAATGATAGACTGTCAAACAGACAAAGCCTAAAGAGATGAATCATTTAACTCTATGGTCTGGAATAGTAACCAGGAAGAACTCCTGTCCCTAATCCCAGTGAATTATAGAAACATGGCCATGTCGTTGTTCTTCTCCATACAGAGGCTGAAGGCGGCGCTAGCACACCACCCGGGAGCCATCGCCAACGGCAACATGAACAGCATGGGTCACATGATGGAAATGATGTCATCGCGGCAGCAGCAGGAGCAGGGGGGTGGCCACCACCATCTTCACCCCTCCCACCCTCACCAGCACCTGCCTGCTCCGCCCCACAGCCACGCCTACCAGCACCACCCCCACCATCACCACAGCGGCCACAGCCAGGGCGGGCACCACCACCCACAGGGCCACAACCCCCATCACAACTCCCACCCCCCTCACCTCCACCCTGGACACCCACACCAGACCTCACCCCCGCCTCACCTCCACCCTGGACACCCACACCAGACCTCACCCCCGCCTCACCTCCACCCTGGACACCCACACCAGACGTCACCCCACCCTGCACTTCACTCTGGACCAGGGTCACATTCACAGGTTAGCACTCACAAGTGATTCTTTCCCCTAGCATAGGTACCAGAGCCAGAGGAAGGTAAATATCAGAACCATTCATGTAGAGACAGAGGTTTATGAAGGTTTGTCACAAAACCAAAGCATGTCAAGTACCTACTAAAACCACATGTGAAGCCAAAAGCACCTACTTTAACCCAAACCATAACAGTTCAGTCCTGTACTTTAACAGTCTGGTAGACAGACAGCCATTAGTGGTTTGGTTTAAATACAGGAGAGGAAATGACATTACAAATTCACTGTAAAGCGCCGGGGCTGGTCAGACACATTTTCCTTTAGCCGTGGGCCGTGGCCATACTGCCAAGAAGAGGTTAGTTACCTGGCAACAGACACAAAGGTCAGTTTTTCCATTGAGGTTGGTCAGCTGCAGATCAGTCTCAGCGGTCAGGAGGGTCAGTTGGAGGTTGTAAACTGCCGGCGTAAAGGATCCTCTTGTTTGGAAACAGGACTCCAGAGCGTCACCCTTAAACTTAAATACCTCACACACACTCATTTGGGGAGTTTAGGCCTTTACTCTGTTAGGTTGCCATAACATATATACTGGGCTTCAGTCAGTCAGTCCAGTGGTCACAACATGTTCCAGGTGTTGTAGGGTTAGGATAATGTACAGACCAGGGCTTCAGTCAGTCAGCCCAGTGGTCACAACATGTTCCAGGTGTTGTAGGGTTAGGATAATGTACAGACCGGGGCTTCAGTCAGTCCAGTGGTCACAACATGTTCCAGGTGATGTAGGGTTAGGATAATGTACAGACCAGGGCTTCAGTCAGTCAGCCCAGTGGTCACAACATGTTTCAGGTGTTGTAGGGTTAGGATAATGTACAGACCAGGGCTTCAGTCCAGTGGTCACAACATATTCCAGGTGTTGTAGGGTTAGGATAATGTACAGACCAGGGCTTCAGTCAGTCAGTCCAGTGGTCACAACATGTTCCAGGTGTTGTAGGGTTAGGATAATGTACAGACCAGGGCTTCAGTCAGTCAGCCCAGTGGTCACAACATGTTCCAGGTGTTGTAGGGTTAGGATAATGTACAGACCAGGGCTTCAGTCAGTCCAGTGGTCACAACATGTTCCAGGTGTTGTAGGGTTAGGATAATGTACAGACCAGGGCTTCAGTCAGTCCAGTGGTCACAACATGTTCCAGGTGTTGTAGGGTTAGGATAATGTACAGACCAGGGCTTCAGTCAGTCCAGTGGTCACAACATGTTCCAGGTGTTGTAGGGTTAGGATAATGTACAGACCAGGGCTTCAGTCAGTCAGCCCAGTGGTCACAACATGTTTCAGGTGTTGTAGGGTTAGGATAATGTACAGACCAGGGCTTCAGTCCAGTGGTCACAACATATTCCAGGTGTTGTAGGGTTAGGATAATGTACAGACCAGGGCTTCAGTCAGTCAGTCCAGTGGTCACAACATGTTCCAGGTGTTGTAGGGTTAGGATAATGTACAGACCAGGGCTTCAGTCAGTCAGCCCAGTGGTCACAACATGTTTCAGGTGTTGTAGGGTTAGGATAATGTACAGACCAGGGCTTCAGTCAGTCAGCCCAGTGGTCACAACATGTTTCAGGTGTTGTAGGGTTAGGATAATGTACAGACCAGGGCTTCAGTCAGTCCAGTGGTCACAACATGTTCCAGGTGTTGTAGGGTTAGGATAATGTACAGACCAGGGCTTCAGTCAGTCCAGTGGTCACAACATGTTCCAGGTGTTGTAGGGTTAGGATAATGTACAGACCAGGGCTTCAGTCAGTCCAGTGGTCACAACATGTTCCAGGTGTTGTAGGGTTAGGATAATGTACAGACCAGGGCTTCAGTCAGTCCAGTAGTCACAACATGTTCCAGGTGTTGTAGGGTTAGGGTAATGTACAGACCAGGGCTTCAGTCAGTCAGCCCAGTGGTCACAACATGTTCCAGGTGTTGTAGGGTTAGGATAATGTACAGACCAGGGCTTCAGTCAGTCCAGTGGTCACAACATGTTCCAGGTGTTGTAGGGTTAGGATAATGTACAGACCAGGGCTTCAGTCAGTCAGCCCAGTGGTCACAACATGTTCCAGGTGTTGTAGGGTTAGGATAATGTACAGACCAGGGCTTCAGTCAGTCCAGTAGTCACAACATGTTCCAGGTGTTGTAGGGTTAGGGTAATGTAGAGACCAGGGCTTCAGTCAGTCAGCCCAGTGGTCACAACATGTTCCAGGTGTTGTAGGGTTAGGATAATGTACAGACCAGGGCTTCAGTCAGTCCAGTGGTCACAACATGTTCCAGGTGTTGTAGGGTTAGGATAATGTACAGACCAGGGCTTCAGTCAGTCAGCCCAGTGGTCACAACATGTTCCAGGTGTTGTAGGGTTAGGATAATGTACAGACCAGGGCTTCAGTCAGTCCAGTGGTCACAACATGTTCCAGGTGTTGTAGGGTTAGGATAATGTACAGACCAGGGCTTCAGTCAGTCAGTCCAGTGGTCACAACATGTTCCAGGTGTTGTAGGGTTAGGATAATGTACAGACCAGGGCTTCAGTCAGTCCAGTGGTCACAACATGTTCCAGGTGTTGTAGGGTTAGGATAATGTACAGACCAGGGCTTCAGTCAGTCAGCCCAGTGGTCACGACATGTTCCAGGTGTTGTAGGGTTAGGATAATGTACAGACCAGGGCTTCAGTCCAGTGGTCACAACATATTCCAGGTGTTGTAGGGTTAGGATAATGTACAGACCAGGGCTTCAGTCAGTCAGTCCAGTGGTCACAACATGTTCCAGGTGTTGTAGGGTTAGGACAATGTACAGACCAGGGCTTCAGTCAGTCCAGTGGTCACAACATGTTCCAGGTGTTGTAGGGTTAGGATAATGTACAGACCAGGGCTTCAGTCAGTCAGCCCAGTGGTCACAACATGTTCCAGGGGTTGTATGTTTAGGATAATGTACAGACCAGGGCTTCAGTCAGTCAGTCCAGTGGTCACAACATGTTCCAGGTGTTGTAGGGTTAGGATAATGTACAGACCAGGGCTTCAGTCAGTCCAGTGGTCACAACATGTTCCAGGTGTTGTAGGGTTAGGATAATGTACAGACCAGGGCTTCAGTCAGTCCAGTGGTCACAACATGTTCCAGGTGTTGTAGGGTTAGGATAATGTACAGACCAGGGCTTCAGTCACTCCAGTGGTCACAACATGTTCCAGGTGTTGTAGGGTTAGGATAATGTACAGACCAGGGCTTCAGTCAGTCCAGTGGTCACAACATGTTCCAGGTGTTGTAGGGTTAGGATAATGTACAGACCAGGGCTTCAGTCAGTCCAGTAGTCACAACATGTTCCAGGTGTTGTAGGGTTAGGGTAATGTACAGACCAGGGCTTCAGTCAGTCAGCCCAGTGGTCACAACATGTTCCAGGTGTTGTAGGGTTAGGATAATGTACAGACCAGGGTTTCAGTCAGTCCAGTGGTCACAACATGTTCCAGGTGTTGTAGGGTTAGGATAATGTACAGACCAGGGCTTCAGTCAGTCAGCCCAGTGGTCACGACATGTTCCAGGTGTTGTAGGGTTAGGATAATGTACAGACCAGGGCTTCAGTCCAGTGGTCACAACATATTCCAGGTGTTGTAGGGTTAGGATAATGTACAGACCAGGGCTTCAGTCAGTCAGTCCAGTGGTCACAACATGTTCCAGGTGTTGTAGGGTTAGGATAATGTACAGACCAGGGCTTCAGTCAGTCCAGAGGTCACAACATGTTCCAGGTGTTGTAGGGTTAGGATAATGTACAGACCAGGGCTTCAGTCAGTCAGCCCAGTGGTCACAACATGTTCCAGGGGTTGTATGTTTAGGATAATGTACAGACCAGGGCTTCAGTCAGTCAGTCCAGTGGTCACATGTTCCAGGGGTTGTATGTTTAGGATAATGTACAGACCAGGGCTTCATTCAGTCAGTCCAGTGGTCACCTGTTCCAGGGGTTGTATGTTTAGGATAATGTACAGACCAGGGCTTCAGTCAGTCAGTCCAGTGGTCACATGTTCCAGGGGTTGTATGTTTAGGATAATGTACAGACCAGGGCTTCAGTCAGTCAGTCCAGTGGTCACAACATGTTCCAGGTGTTGTAGGGTTAGGATAATGTACAGACCAGGGCTTCAGTCAGTCCAGTGGTCACAACATGTTCCAGGGGTTGTATGTTTAGGATAATGTACAGACCAGGGCTTCAGTCACTCCAGTGGTCACATGTTCCAGGTGTTGTATGTTTAGGATAATGTACAGACCAGGGCTTCAGTCAGTCAGCCCAGTGGTCACATGTTCCAGGTGTTGTAGGGTTAGGATAATGTACAGACCAGGGCTTCAGTCAGTCAGTCCAGTGGTCACAACATGTTCCAGGTGTTGTAGGGTTAGGATAATGTACAGACCAGGGCTTCAGTCAGTCAGCCCAGTGGTCACAACATGTTCCAGGTGTTGTAGGGTTAGGATAATGTACAGACCAGGGCTTCAGTCAGTCCAGTGGTCACAACATGTTCCAGGTGTTGTAGGGTTAGGATAATGTACAGACCAGGGCTTCAGTCACTCCAGTGGTCACAACATGTTCCAGGTGTTGTAGGGTTAGGATAATGTACAGACCAGGGCTTCAGTCAGTCCAGTGGTCACAACATGTTCCAGGTGTTGTAGGGTTAGGATAATGTACAGACCAGGGCTTCAGTCAGTCCAGTAGTCACAACATGTTCCAGGTGTTGTAGGGTTAGGGTAATGTACAGACCAGGGCTTCAGTCAGTCAGCCCAGTGGTCACAACATGTTCCAGGTGTTGTAGGGTTAGGATAATGTACAGACCAGGGCTTCAGTCAGTCCAGTAGTCACAACATGTTCCAGGTGTTGTAGGGTTAGGATAATGTACAGACCAGGGCTTCAGTCAGTCAGCCCAGTGGTCACAACATGTTCCAGGTGTTGTAGGGTTAGGATAATGTACAGACCAGGGCTTCAGTCAGTCCAGTGGTCACAACATGTTCCAGGTGTTGTAGGGTTAGGGTAATGTACAGACCAGGGCTTCAGTCAGTCAGCCCAGTGGTCACAACATGTTCCAGGTGTTGTAGGGTTAGGATAATGTACAGACCAGGGCTTCAGTCAGTCCAGTGGTCACAACATGTTCCAGGTGTTTTAGGGTTAGGATAATGTACAGACCAGGGCTTCAGTCAGTCAGCCCAGTGGTCACGACATGTTCCAGGTGTTGTAGGGTTAGGATAATGTACAGACCAGGGCTTCAGTCCAGTGGTCACAACATATTCCAGGTGTTGTAGGGTTAGGATAATGTACAGACCAGGGCTTCAGTCAGTCAGTCCAGTGGTCACAACATGTTCCAGGTGTTGTAGGGTTAGGATAATGTACAGACCAGGGCTTCAGTCAGTCAGTCCAGTGGTCACATGTTCCAGGTGTTGTAGGGTTAGGATAATGTACAGACCAGGGCTTCAGTCAGTCAGTCCAGTGGTCACATGTTCCAGGGGTTGTATGTTTAGGATAAGGTACAGACCAGGGCTTCAGTCAGTCCAGTGGTCACATGTTCCAGGGGTTGTATGTTTAGGATGATGTACAGACCAGGGCTTCAGTCAGTCCAGTGGTCACATGTTCCAGGGGTTGTATGTTTAGGATAATGTACAGACCAGGGCTTCAGTCAGTCAGTCCAGTGGTCACAACATGTTCCAGGTGTTGTAGGGTTAGGATAATGTACAGACCAGGGCTTCAGTCAGTCAGTCCAGTGGTCACATGTTCCAGGTGTTGTAGGGTTAGGATAATGTACAGACCAGGGCTTCAGTCAGTCAGTCCAGTGGTCACATGTTCCAGGGGTTGTATGTTTAGGATAAGGTACAGACCAGGGCTTCAGTCAGTCCAGTGGTCACATGTTCCAGGGGTTGTATGTTTAGGATGATGTACAGACCAGGGCTTCAGTCAGTCCAGTGGTCACATGTTCCAGGGGTTGTATGTTTAGGATAATGTACAGACCAGGGCTTCAGTCAGTCAGTCCAGTGGTCACATGTTCCAGGGGTTGTATGTTTAGGATAATGTACAGACCAGGGCTTCAGTCAGTCAGTCCAGTGGTCACAACATGTTCCAGGTGTTGTAGGGTTAGGATAATGTACAGACCAGGGCTTCAGTCAGTCCAGTGGTCACAACATGTTCCAGGTGTTGCAGGGTTAGGATAATGTACAGACCAGGGCTTCAGTCAGTCAGTCCAGTGGTCACAACATGTTCCAGGGGTTGTATGTTTAGGATAATGTACAGACCAGGGCTTCAGTCAGTCCAGTGGTCACAACATGTTCCAGGGGTTGTATGTTTAGGATAATGTACAGACCAGGGCTTCAGTCAGTCCAGTGGTCACAACATGTTCCAGGTGTTGTAGGGTTAGGATAATGTACAGACCAGGGCTTCAGTCAGTCCAGTGGTCACAACATGTTCCAGGTGTTGTAGGGTTAGGATAATGTACAGACCAGGGCTTCAGTCAGTCCAGTAGTCACAACATGTTCCAGGTGTTGTAGGGTTAGGGTAATGTACAGACCAGGGCTTCAGTCAGTCAGCCCAGTGGTCACAACATGTTCCAGGTGTTGTAGGGTTAGGATAATGTACAGACCAGGGCTTCAGTCAGTCCAGTAGTCACAACATGTTCCAGGTGTTGTAGGGTTAGGATAATGTACAGACCAGGGCTTCAGTCAGTCAGCCCAGTGGTCACAACATGTTCCAGGTGTTGTAGGGTTAGGATAATGTACAGACCAGGGCTTCAGTCAGTCCAGTGGTCACAACATGTTCCAGGTGTGTAGGGTTAGGATAATGTACAGACCAGGGCTTCAGTCAGTCAGTCCAGTGGTCACAACATGTTCCAGGTGTTGTAGGGTTAGGATAATGTACAGACCAGGGCTTCAGTCAGTCCAGTGGTCACAACATGTTCCAGGTGTTGTAGGGTTAGGATAATGTACAGACCAGGGCTTCAGTCAGTCAGCCCAGTGGTCACGACATGTTCCAGGTGTTGTAGGGTTAGGATAATGTACAGACCAGGGCTTCAGTCCAGTGGTCACAACATATTCCAGGTGTTGTAGGGTTAGGATAATGTACAGACCAGGGCTTCAGTCAGTCAGTCCAGTGGTCACAACATGTTCCAGGTGTTGTAGGGTTAGGATAATGTACAGACCAGGGCTTCAGTCAGTCCAGAGGTCACAACATGTTCCAGGTGTTGTAGGGTTAGGATAATGTACAGACCAGGGCTTCAGTCAGTCAGCCCAGTGGTCACAACATGTTCCAGGGGTTGTATGTTTAGGATAATGTACAGACCAGGGCTTCAGTCAGTCAGTCCAGTGGTCACATGTTCCAGGGGTTGTATGTTTAGGATAATGTACAGACCAGGGCTTCAGTCAGTCAGTCCAGTGGTCACATGTTCCAGGGGTTGTATGTTTAGGATAATGTACAGACCAGGGCTTCAGTCAGTCAGTCCAGTGGTCACATGTTCCAGGGGTTGTATGTTTAGGATAATGTACAGACCAGGGCTTCAGTCAGTCAGTCCAGTGGTCACAACATGTTCCAGGTGTTGTAGGGTTAGGATAATGTACAGACCAGGGCTTCAGTCAGTCAGCCCAGTGGTCACAACATGTTCCAGGTGTTGTAGGGTTAGGATAATGTACAGACCAGGGCTTCAGTCAGTCAGTCCAGTGGTCACAACATGTTCCAGGGGTTGTATGTTTAGGATAATGTACAGACCAGGGCTTCAGTCAGTCAGCCCAGTGGTCACATGTTCCAGGGGTTGTATGTTTAGGATAATGTACAGACCAGGGCTTCAGTCAGTCCAGTGGTCACAACATGTTCCAGGGGTTGTATGTTTAGGATAATGTACAGACCAGGGCTTCAGTCAGTCCAGTGGTCACAAGTTCCAGGGTTGTATGTTTAGGATAATGTACAGACCAGGGCTTCAGTCAGTCAGCCCAGTGGTCACATGTTCCAGGTGTTGTAGGGTTAGGATAATGTACAGACCAGGGCTTCAGTCAGTCAGTCCAGTGGTCACATGTTCCAGGGGTTGTATGTTTAGGATAATGTACAGACCAGGGCTTCAGTCAGTCCAGTGGTCACATGTTCCAGGGGTTGTATGTTTAGGATGATGTACAGACCAGGGCTTCAGTCAGTCCAGTGGTCACAACATGTTCCAGGTGTTGTAGGGTTAGGATAATGTACAGACCAGGGCTTCAGTCACTCCAGTGGTCACAACATGTTCCAGGTGTTGTAGGGTTAGGATAATGTACAGACCAGGGCTTCAGTCAGTCCAGTGGTCACAACATGTTCCAGGTGTTGTAGGGTTAGGATAATGTACAGACCAGGGCTTCAGTCAGTCCAGTAGTCACAACATGTTCCAGGTGTTGTAGGGTTAGGGTAATGTACAGACCAGGGCTTCAGTCAGTCAGCCCAGTGGTCACAACATGTTCCAGGTGTTGTAGGGTTAGGATAATGTACAGACCAGGGCTTCAGTCAGTTCAGTAGTCACAACATGTTCCAGGTGTTGTAGGGTTAGGATAATGTACAGACCAGGGCTTCAGTCAGTCAGCCCAGTGGTCACAACATGTTCCAGGTGTTGTAGGGTTAGGATAATGTACAGACCAGGGCTTCAGTCCAGTGGTCACAACATGTTCCAGGTGTTGTAGGGTTAGGATAATGTACAGACCAGGGCTTCAGTCAGTCAGTCCAGTGGTCACAACATGTTCCAGGTGTTGTAGGGTTAGGATAATGTACAGACCAGGGCTTCAGTCAGCCCAGTGGTCACAACATGTTCCAGGTGTTGTAGGGTTAGGATAATGTACAGACCAGGGCTTCAGTCAGTCAGCCCAGTGGTCACGACATGTTCCAGGTGTTGTAGGGTTAGGATAATGTACAGACCAGGGCTTCAGTCCAGTGGTCACAACATATTCCAGGTGTTGTAGGGTTAGGATAATGTACAGACCAGGGCTTCAGTCAGTCAGTCCAGTGGTCACAACATGTTCCAGGGGTTGTATGTTTAGGATAATGTACAGACCAGGGCTTCAGTCAGTCAGTCCAGTGGTCACATGTTCCAGGGGTTGTATGTTTAGGATAATGTACAGACCAGGGCTTCAGTCAGTCAGTCCAGTGGTCACATGTTCCAGGGGTTGTATGTTTAGGATAATGTACAGACCAGGGCTTCAGTCAGTCAGTCCAGTGGTCACATGTTCCAGGGGTTGTATGTTTAGGATAATGTACAGACCAGGGCTTCAGTCAGTCAGTCCAGTGGTCACAACATGTTCCAGGTGTTGTAGGGTTAGGATAATGTACAGACCAGGGCTTCAGTCAGTCCAGTGGTCACAACATGTTCCAGGTGTTGTAGGGTTAGGATAATGTACAGACCAGGGCTTCAGTCAGTCCAGTGGTCACAACATGTTCCAGGTGTTGTAGGGTTAGGATAATGTACAGACCAGGGCTTCAGTCAGTCAGTCCAGTGGTCACAACATGTTCCAGGTGTTGTAGGGTTAGGATAATGTACAGACCAGGGCTTCAGTCAGCCCAGTGGTCACAACATGTTCCAGGTGTTGTAGGGTTAGGATAATGTACAGACCAGGGCTTCAGTCAGTCAGCCCAGTGGTCACGACATGTTCCAGGTGTTGTAGGGTTAGGATAATGTACAGACCAGGGCTTCAGTCCAGTGGTCACAACATATTCCAGGTGTTGTAGGGTTAGGATAATGTACAGACCAGGGCTTCAGTCAGTCAGTCCAGTGGTCACAACATGTTCCAGGGGTTGTATGTTTAGGATAATGTACAGACCAGGGCTTCAGTCAGTCAGTCCAGTGGTCACATGTTCCAGGGGTTGTATGTTTAGGATAATGTACAGACCAGGGCTTCAGTCAGTCAGTCCAGTGGTCACATGTTCCAGGGGTTGTATGTTTAGGATAATGTACAGACCAGGGCTTCAGTCAGTCAGTCCAGTGGTCACATGTTCCAGGGTTGTATGTTTAGGATAATGTACAGACCAGGGCTTCAGTCAGTCAGTCCAGTGGTCACAACATGTTCCAGGTGTTGTAGGGTTAGGATAATGTACAGACCAGGGCTTCAGTCAGTCCAGTGGTCACAACATGTTCCAGGTGTTGTAGGGTTAGGATAATGTACAGACCAGGGCTTCAGTCAGTCCAGTGGTCACAACATGTTCCAGGTGTTGTAGGGTTAGGATAATGTACAGACCAGGGCTTCAGTCAGTCAGTCCAGTGGTCACATGTTCCAGGGGTTGTATGTTTAGGATAATGTACAGACCAGGGCTTCAGTCAGTCAGTCCAGTGGTCACAACATGTTCCAGGTGTTGTAGGGTTAGGATAATGTACAGACCAGGGCTTCAGTCAGTCAGCCCAGTGGTCACAACATGTTCCAGGTGTTGTAGGGTTAGGATAATGTACAGACCAGGGCTTCAGTCAGTCAGTCCAGTGGTCACAACATGTTCCAGGGGTTGTATGTTTAGGATAATGTACAGACCAGGGCTTCAGTCAGTCAGCCCAGTGGTCACATGTTCCAGGGGTTGTATGTTTAGGATAATGTACAGACCAGGGCTTCAGTCAGTCCAGTGGTCACAACATGTTCCAGGGTTGTATGTTTAGGATAATGTACAGACCAGGGCTTCAGTCAGTCCAGTGGTCACATGTTCCAGGGGTTGTATGTTTAGGATAATGTACAGACCAGGGCTTCAGTCAGTCAGCCCAGTGGTCACATGTTCCAGGTGTTGTAGGGTTAGGATAATGTACAGACCAGGGCTTCAGTCAGTCAGTCCAGTGGTCACATGTTCCAGGGGTTGTATGTTTAGGATAATGTACAGACCAGGGCTTCAGTCAGTCCAGTGGTCACATGTTCCAGGGGTTGTATGTTTAGGATGATGTACAGACCAGGGCTTCAGTCAGTCCAGTGGTCACAACATGTTCCAGGTGTTGTAGGGTTAGGATAATGTACAGACCAGGGCTTCAGTCACTCCAGTGGTCACAACATGTTCCAGGTGTTGTAGGGTTAGGATAATGTACAGACCAGGGCTTCAGTCAGTCCAGTGGTCACAACATGTTCCAGGTGTTGTAGGGTTAGGATAATGTACAGACCAGGGCTTCAGTCAGTCCAGTAGTCACAACATGTTCCAGGTGTTGTAGGGTTAGGGTAATGTACAGACCAGGGCTTCAGTCAGTCAGCCCAGTGGTCACAACATGTTCCAGGTGTTGTAGGGTTAGGATAATGTACAGACCAGGGCTTCAGTCAGTCCAGTAGTCACAACATGTTCCAGGTGTTGTAGGGTTAGGATAATGTACAGACCAGGGCTTCAGTCAGTCAGCCCAGTGGTCACAACATGTTCCAGGTGTTGTAGGGTTAGGATAATGTACAGACCAGGGCTTCAGTCAGTCCAGTGGTCACAACATGTTCCAGGTGTTGTAGGGTTAGGATAATGTACAGACCAGGGCTTCAGTCAGTCAGTCCAGTGGTCACAACATGTTCCAGGTGTTGTAGGGTTAGGATAATGTACAGACCAGGGCTTCAGTCAGTCCAGTGGTCACAACATGTTCCAGGTGTTGTAGGGTTAGGATAATGTACAGACCAGGGCTTCAGTCAGTCAGCCCAGTGGTCACGACATGTTCCAGGTGTTGTAGGGTTAGGATAATTTACAGACCAGGGCTTCAGTCCAGTGGTCACAACATATTCCAGGTGTTGTAGGGTTAGGATAATGTACAGACCAGGGCTTCAGTCAGTCAGTCCAGTGGTCACAACATGTTCCAGGTGTTGTAGGGTTAGGATAATGTACAGACCAGGGCTTCAGTCAGTCCAGAGGTCACAACATGTTCCAGGTGTTGTAGGGTTAGGATAATGTACAGACCAGGGCTTCAGTCAGTCAGCCCAGTGGTCACAACATGTTCCAGGGGTTTTATGTTTAGGATAATGTACAGACCAGGGCTTCAGTCAGTCAGTCCAGTGGTCACATGTTCCAGGGGTTGTATGTTTAGGATAATGTACAGACCAGGGCTTCAGTCAGTCAGTCCAGTGGTCACATGTTCCAGGGGTTGTATGTTTAGGATAATGTACAGACCAGGGCTTCAGTCAGTCAGTCCAGTGGTCACATGTTCCAGGGGTTGTATGTTTAGGATAATGTACAGACCAGGGCTTCAGTCAGTCAGTCCAGTGGTCACAACATGTTCCAGGTGTTGTAGGGTTAGGATAATGTACAGACCAGGGCTTCAGTCAGTCAGCCCAGTGGTCACAACATGTTCCAGGTGTTGTAGGGTTAGGATAATGTACAGACCAGGGCTTCAGTCAGTCAGTCCAGTGGTCACAACATGTTCCAGGGTTGTATGTTTAGGATAATGTACAGACCAGGGCTTCAGTCAGTCAGCCCAGTGGTCACATGTTCCTGGGGTTGTTTGTTTTGGATAATGTACAGACCAGGGCTTCAGTCAGTCCAGTGGTCACATGTTCCAGGGTTGTATGTTTAGGATAATGTACAGACCAGGGCTTCAGTCAGTCAGCCCAGTGGTCACATGTTCCAGGTGTTGTAGGGTTAGGATAATGTACAGACCAGGGCTTCAGTCAGTCAGTCCAGTGGTCACATGTTCCAGGGGTTGTATGTTTAGGATAATGTACAGACCAGGGCTTCAGTCAGTCCAGTGGTCACATGTTCCAGGGGTTGTATGTTTAGGATGATGTACAGACCAGGGCTTCAGTCAGTCCAGTGGTCACATGTTCCAGGGGTTGTATGTTTAGGATAATGTACAGACCAGGGCTTCAGTCAGTCAGTCCAGTGGTCACATGTTCCAGGGGTTGTATGTTTAGGATAATGTACAGACCAGGGCTTCAGTCAGTCAGTCCAGTGGTCACAACATGTTCCAGGTGTTGTAGGGTTAGGATAATGTACAGACCAGGGCTTCAGTCAGTCCAGTGGTCACAACATGTTCCAGGTGTTGTAGGGTTAGGATAATGTACAGACCAGGGCTTCAGTCAGTCAGTCCAGTGGTCACAACATGTTCCAGGGGTTGTATGTTTAGGATAATGTACACACCAGGGCTTCAGTCAGTCCAGTGGTCACAACATGTTCCAGGGGTTGTATGTTTAGGATAATGTACAGACCAGGGCTTCAGTCAGTCCAGTGGTCACATGTTCCAGGGGTTGTATGTTTAGGATAATGTACAGACCAGGGCTTCAGTCAGTCAGCCCAGTGGTCACATGTTCCAGGTGTTGTAGGGTTAGGATAATGTACAGACCAGGGCTTCAGTCAGTCAGTCCAGTGGTCACAACATGTTCCAGGTGTTGTAGGGTTAGGATAATGTACAGACCAGGGCTTCAGTCAGTCAGCCCAGTGGTCACAACATGTTCCAGGTGTTGTAGGGTTAGGATAATGTACAGACCAGGGCTTCAGTCAGTCCAGTGGTCACAACATGTTCCAGGTGTTGTAGGGTTAGGATAATGTACAGACCAGGGCTTCAGTCAGTCCAGTGGTCACAACATGTTCCAGGTGTTGTAGGGTTAGGATAATGTACAGACCAGGGCTTCAGTCAGTCCAGTAGTCACAACATGTTCCAGGTGTTGTAGGGTTAGGGTAATGTACAGACCAGGGCTTCAGTCAGTCAGCCCAGTGGTCACAACATGTTCCAGGTGTTGTAGGGTTAGGATAATGTACAGACCAGGGCTTCAGTCAGTCCAGTAGTCACAACATGTTCCAGGTGTTGTAGGGTTAGGATAATGTACAGACCAGGGCTTCAGTCAGTCAGTCCAGTGGTCACAACATGTTCCAGGTGTTGTAGGGTTAGGATAATGTACAGACCAGGGCTTCAGTCAGTCCAGTGGTCACAACATGTTCCAGGTGTTGTAGGGTTAGGATAATGTACAGACCAGGGCTTCAGTCAGTCAGCCCAGTGGTCACGACATGTTCCAGGTGTTGTAGGGTTAGGATAATGTACAGACCAGGGCTTCAGTCCAGTGGTCACAACATATTCCAGGTGTTGTAGGGTTAGGATAATGTACAGACCAGGGCTTCAGTCAGTCAGTCCAGTGGTCACAACATGTTCCAGGTGTTGTAGGGTTAGGATAATGTACAGACCAGGGCTTCAGTCAGTCCAGAGGTCACAACATGTTCCAGGTGTTGTAGGGTTAGGATAATGTACAGACCAGGGCTTCAGTCAGTCAGCCCAGTGGTCACAACATGTTCCAGGGGTTGTATGTTTAGGATAATGTACAGACCAGGGCTTCAGTCAGTCAGTCCAGTGGTCACATGTTCCAGGGGTTGTATGTTTAGGATAATGTACAGACCAGGGCTTCAGTCAGTCAGTCCAGTGGTCACATGTTCCAGGGGTTGTATGTTTAGGATAATGTACAGACCAGGGCTTCAGTCAGTCAGTCCAGTGGTCACATGTTCCAGGGGTTGTATGTTTAGGATAATGTACAGACCAGGGCTTCAGTCAGTCAGTCCAGTGGTCACAACATGTTCCAGGTGTTGTAGGGTTAGGATAATGTACAGACCAGGGCTTCAGTCAGTCAGTCCAGTGGTCACAACATGTTCCAGGGTTGTTTGTTTAGGATAATGTACAGACCAGGGCTTCAGTCAGTCCAGTGGTCACAACATGTTCCAGGGGTTGTATGTTTAGGATAATGTACAGACCAGGGCTTCAGTCAGTCAGTCCAGTGGTCACAACATGTTCCAGGTGTTGTAGGGTTAGGATAATGTACAGACCAGGGCTTCAGTCAGTCAGTCCAGTGGTCACAACATGTTCCAGGGGTTGTATGTTTAGGATAATGTACAGACCAGGGCTTCAGTCAGTCCAGTGGTCACAACATGTTCCAGGGGTTGTATGTTTAGGATAATGTACAGACCAGGGCTTCAGTCAGTCCAGTGGTCACATGTTCCAGGGGTTGTATGTTTAGGATAATGTACAGACCAGGGCTTCAGTCAGTCCAGTAGTCACAACATGTTCCAGGTGTTGTAGGGTTAGGGTAATGTACAGACCAGGGCTTCAGTCAGTCAGCCCAGTGGTCACAACATGTTCCAGGTGTTGTAGGGTTAGGATAATGTACAGACCAGGGCTTCAGTCAGTCCAGTAGTCACAACATGTTCCAGGTGTTGTAGGGTTAGGATAATGTACAGACCAGGGCTTCAGTCAGTCAGCCCAGTGGTCACAACATGTTCCAGGTGTTGTAGGGTTAGGATAATGTACAGACCAGGGCTTCAGTCAGTCCAGTGGTCACAACATGTTCCAGGTGTTGTAGGGTTAGGATAATGTACAGACCAGGGCTTCAGTCAGTCAGTCCAGTGGTCACAACATGTTCCAGGTGTTGTAGGGTTAGGATAATGTACAGACCAGGGCTTCAGTCAGTCCAGTGGTCACAACATGTTCCAGGTGTTGTAGGGTTAGGATAATGTACAGACCAGGGCTTCAGTCAGTCAGCCCAGTGGTCACGACATGTTCCAGGTGTTGTAGGGTTAGGATAATGTACAGACCAGGGCTTCAGTCCAGTGGTCACAACATATTCCAGGTGTTGTAGGGTTAGGATAATGTACAGACCAGGGCTTCAGTCAGTCAGTCCAGTGGTCACAACATGTTCCAGGTGTTGTAGGGTTAGGATAATGTACAGACCAGGGCTTCAGTCAGTCCAGAGGTCACAACATGTTCCAGGTGTTGTAGGGTTAGGATAATGTACAGACCAGGGCTTCAGTCAGTCAGCCCAGTGGTCACAACATGTTCCAGGGGTTGTATGTTTAGGATAATGTACAGACCAGGGCTTCAGTCAGTCAGTCCAGTGGTCACATGTTCCAGGGTTGTATGTTTAGGATAATGTACAGACCAGGGCTTCAGTCAGTCAGTCCAGTGGTCACATGTTCCAGGGTTGTATGTTTAGGATAATGTACAGACCAGGGCTTCAGTCAGTCAGTCCAGTGGTCACATGTTCCAGGGGTTGTATGTTTAGGATAATGTACAGACCAGGGCTTCAGTCAGTCAGTCCAGTGGTCACAACATGTTCCAGGTGTTGTAGGGTTAGGATAATGTACAGACCAGGGCTTCAGTCAGTCAGTCCAGTGGTCACAACATGTTCCAGGGGTTGTATGTTTAGGATAATGTACAGACCAGGGCTTCAGTCAGTCCAGTGGTCACAACATGTTCCAGGGGTTGTATGTTTAGGATAATGTACAGACCAGGGCTTCAGTCAGTCCAGTGGTCACATGTTCCAGGGGTTGTATGTTTAGGATAATGTACAGACCAGGGCTTCAGTCAGTCAGCCCAGTGGTCACATGTTCCAGGTGTTGTAGGGTTAGGATAATGTACAGACCAGGGCTTCAGTCAGTCAGTCCAGTGGTCACAACATGTTCCAGGTGTTGTAGGGTTAGGATAATGTACAGACCAGGGCTTCAGTCAGTCAGCCCAGTGGTCACAACATGTTCCAGGTGTTGTAGGGTTAGGATAATGTACAGACCAGGGCTTCAGTCAGTCCAGTGGTCACAACATGTTCCAGGTGTTGTAGGGTTAGGATAATGTACAGACCAGGGCTTCAGTCACTCCAGTGGTCACAACATGTTCCAGGTGTTGTAGGGTTAGGATAATGTACAGACCAGGGCTTCAGTCAGTCCAGTGGTCACAACATGTTCCAGGTGTTGTAGGGTTAGGATAATGTACAGACCAGGGCTTCAGTCAGTCCAGTAGTCACAACATGTTCCAGGTGTTGTAGGGTTAGGGTAATGTACAGACCAGGGCTTCAGTCAGTCAGTCCAGTGGTCACAACATGTTCCAGGTGTTGTAGGGTTAGGATAATGTACAGACCAGGGCTTCAGTCAGTCCAGTGGTCACAACATGTTCCAGGTGTTGTAGGGTTAGGATAATGTACAGACCAGGGCTTCAGTCAGTCAGTCCAGTGGTCACAACATGTTCCAGGGGTTGTATGTTTAGGATAATGTACAGACCAGGGCTTCAGTCAGTCCAGTGGTCACATGTTCCAGGGGTTGTATGTTTAGGATGATGTACAGACCAGGGCTTCAGTCAGTCCAGTGGTCACATGTTCCAGGGGTTGTATGTTTAGGATAATGTACAGACCAGGGCTTCAGTCAGTCAGTCCAGTGGTCACATGTTCCAGGGGTTGTATGTTTAGGATAATGTACAGACCAGGGCTTCAGTCAGTCAGTCCAGTGGTCACAACATGTTCCAGGTGTTGTAGGGTTAGGATAATGTACAGACCAGGGCTTCAGTCAGTCCAGTGGTCACATGTTCCAGGGGTTGTATGTTTAGGATAATGTACAGACCAGGGCTTCAGTCAGTCAGTCCAGTGGTCACAACATGTTCCAGGTGTTGTAGGGTTAGGATAATGTACAGACCAGGGCTTCAGTCAGTCAGTCCAGTGGTCACAACATGTTCCAGGGGTTGTATGTTTAGGATAATGTACAGACCAGGGCTTCAGTCAGTCCAGTGGTCACAACATGTTCCAGGGGTTGTATGTTTAGGATAATGTACAGACCAGGGCTTCAGTCAGTCCAGTGGTCACATGTTCCAGGGGTTGTATGTTTAGGATAATGTACAGACCAGGGCTTCAGTCAGTCAGCCCAGTGGTCACATGTTCCAGGTGTTGTAGGGTTAGGATAATGTACAGACCAGGGCTTCAGTCAGTCAGTCCAGTGGTCACAACATGTTCCAGGTGTTGTAGGGTTAGGATAATGTACAGACCAGGGCTTCAGTCAGTCAGCCCAGTGGTCACAACATGTTCCAGGTGTTGTAGGGTTAGGATAATGTACAGACCAGGGCTTCAGTCAGTCCAGTGGTCACAACATGTTCCAGGTGTTGTAGGGTTAGGATAATGTACAGACCAGGGCTTCAGTCACTCCAGTGGTCACAACATGTTCCAGGTGTTGTAGGGTTAGGATAATGTACAGACCAGGGCTTCAGTCAGTCCAGTGGTCACAACATGTTCCAGGTGTTGTAGGGTTAGGATAATGTACAGACCAGGGCTTCAGTCAGTCCAGTAGTCACAACATGTTCCAGGTGTTGTAGGGTTAGGGTAATGTACAGACCAGGGCTTCAGTCAGTCAGTCCAGTGGTCACAACATGTTCCAGGTGTTGTAGGGTTAGGATAATGTACAGACCAGGGCTTCAGTCAGTCCAGTGGTCACAACATATTCCAGGTGTTGTAGGGTTAGGATAATGTACAGACCAGGGCTTCAGTCAGTCAGTCCAGTGGTCACAACATGTTCCAGGTGTTGTAGGGTTAGGATAATGTACAGACCAGGGCTTCAGTCAGTCCAGAGGTCACAACATGTTCCAGGTGTTGTAGGGTTAGGATAATGTACAGACCAGGGCTTCAGTCAGTCAGCCCAGTGGTCACAACATGTTCCAGGGGTTGTATGTTTAGGATAATGTACAGACCAGGGCTTCAGTCAGTCAGTCCAGTGGTCACATGTTCCAGGGGTTGTATGTTTAGGATAATGTACAGACCAGGGCTTCAGTCAGTCAGTCCAGTGGTCACAACATGTTCCAGGTGTTGTAGGGTTAGGATAATGTACAGACCAGGGCTTCAGTCAGTCCAGTGGTCACAACATGTTCCAGGTGTTGTAGGGTTAGGATAATGTACAGACCAGGGCTTCAGTCAGTCAGTCCAGTGGTCACAACATGTTCCAGGGGTTGTATGTTTAGGATAATGTACAGACCAGGGCTTCAGTCAGTCAGCCCAGTGGTCACATGTTCCAGGGGTTGTATGTTTAGGATAATGTACAGACCAGGGCTTCAGTCAGTCCAGTGGTCACAACATGTTCCAGGGGTTGTATGTTTAGGATAATGTACAGACCAGGGCTTCAGTCAGTCCAGTGGTCACATGTTCCAGGGGTTGTATGTTTAGGATAATGTACAGACCAGGGCTTCAGTCAGTCAGCCCAGTGGTCACATGTTCCAGGTGTTGTAGGGTTAGGATAATGTACAGACCAGGGCTTCAGTCAGTCAGTCCAGTGGTCACATGTTCCAGGGGTTGTATGTTTAGGATAATGTACAGACCAGGGCTTCAGTCAGTCCAGTGGTCACATGTTCCAGGGGTTGTATGTTTAGGATGATGTACAGACCAGGGCTTCAGTCAGTCCAGTGGTCACATGTTCCAGGGGTTGTATGTTTAGGATAATGTACAGACCAGGGCTTCAGTCAGTCCAGTGGTCACATGTTCCAGGGGTTGTATGTTTAGGATAATGTACAGACCAGGGCTTCAGTCAGTCCAGTGGTCACATGTTCCAGGGGTTGTATGTTTAGGATAATGTACAGACCAGGGCTTCAGTCAGTCCAGTGGTCACATGTTCCAGGGGTTGTATGTTTAGGATAATGTACAGACCAGGGCTTCAGTCAGTCAGCCCAGTGGTCACATGTTCCAGGGGTTGTATGTTTAGGATAATGTACAGACCAGGGCTTCAGTCAGTCAGTCCAGTGGTCACATGTTCCAGGGGTTGTATGTTTAGGATAATGTACAGACCAGGGCTTCAGTCAGTCAGCCCAGTGGTCACATGTTCCAGGGGTTGTATGTTTAGGATAATGTACAGACCAGGGCTTCAGTCAGTCAGTCCAGTGGTCACATGTTCCAGGGGTTGTATGTTTAGGATGATGTACAGACCAGGGCTTCAGTCAGTCCAGTGGTCACATGTTCCAGGGGTTGTATGTTTAGGATAATGTACAGACCAGGGCTTCAGTCAGTCCAGTGGTCACATGTTCCAGGGGTTGTATGTTTAGGATAATGTACAGACCAGGGCTTCAGTCAGTCAGCCCAGTGGTCACATGTTCCAAGGGTTGTATGTTTAGGATAATGTACAGACCAGGGCTTCAGTCAGTCAGTCCAGTGGTCACATGTTCCAGGGGTTGTATGTTTAGGATAATGTACAGACCAGGGCTTCAGTCAGTCAGTCCAGTGGTCACATGTTCCAGGGGTTGTATGTTTAGGATAATGTACAGACCAGGGCTTCAGTCAGTCAGTCCAGTGGTCACATGTTCCAGGGGTTGTATGTTTAGGATAATGTACAGACCAGGGCTTCAGTCAGTCAGTCCAGTGGTCACATGTTCCAGGGGTTGTATGTTTAGGATAATGTACAGACCAGGGCTTCAGTCAGTCAGCCCAGTGGTCACATGTTCCAGGGGTTGTATGTTTAGGATAATGTACAGACCAGGGCTTCAGTCAGTCAGTCCAGTGGTCACATGTTCCAGGGGTTGTATGTTTAGGATAATGTACAGACCAGGGCTTCAGTCAGTCAGTCCAGTGGTCACATGTTCCAGGGGTTGTATGTTTAGGATAATGTACAGACCAGGGCTTCAGTCAGTCCAGTGGTCACATGTTCCAGGGTTGTTTGTTTAGGATAATGTACAGACCTATAAGACTGGCCTGGGTTATTAGCACTAGTCATGGAGAGCTGACAGAACACACAGCCAAGCATCAACTAACAATACATATTGTTATTGTCTTTGGTTTTCACCTATATTTGACATTGATTCAAACATTTGTCCCAGGACTGATATTGTGATGTTGACATGGAAGTTAGTCATGTAAATTACAATAAGGCCAAAGGTTAACTAAGACCCTTAATGTATATTTGACTGTTGAGCCATTAGGACCCCCCATGTATGTTCCAAAGATATCCTTCTCTACCGTTAAAACATTACAACAACACTGGCTGTATACACAGCTGCCATCAGAACAACTTGTATTTTCCACCATCCTCCTGAAAACGCTAATGATCTGAGGACTGAAAGCACTTGCCCCATGCCAAGTATATGTCAGGACCAGTCAGTGGGCAAACTGAGGGGTTTTAGAAAGCAAAGCAGGCTCTTTCTGACTGTGTGTCTGTGAGGGTTAGGCTGAGTGGAGGTGGGCGTTGGAAAACGCTGTCCTGACACTTCTTTAACAAGGCGGGCAGGGCTGCTCTGTAAATCAGTCCAGTTACTCACTCACTCACCCACCTACTCCTGACTGATTGACTGGCTGACTGACTGACTGACTGGCTGACTGACTGACTGGCTGGCTGGCTGGCTGGCTGACTGACGCCCTCAGATGGAGAAGAAGTGGAGGGGAGGGGGAGGGCACGTGGCATAGGCATAATTTAGTTTTTTTAGGGAAGTGGCTCTGGATAGTAATTTCAAACAGGTAGAGTAGGGACTGTGAATAGTGACTTTACACATGTAGAGTAGGGACTGTGAATAGTGACTTTACACATGTAGAGTAGGGACTGTGAATAGTGATTTCAAACAGGTAGAGTAGGGACTGTGAATAGTGACTTTAAACAGGTAGAGTAGGGACTGTGAATAGTGATTTCAAACAGATAGAGTAGGGACTGTGAATAGTGATTTCAAACAGGCAGAGTAGGGACTGTGAATAGTGACTTTAAACAGGTAGAGTAGGGACTGTGAATAGTGATTTCAAACAGGTAGATTAGGGACTGTGAATAGTAATTTCAAACAGGTAGAGTAGGGACTGTGAATAGTGACTTTACACATGTAGAGTAGGGACTGTGAATAGTGGCTTTACACATGTAGAGTAGGGACTGTGAATAGTGGCTTTACACATGTAGAGTAGGGACTGTGAATAGTGATTTCAAACAGGTAGAGTAGGGACTGTGAATAGTGATTTCAAACAGGTAGAGTAGGGACTGTAAATAGTAATTTCAAACAGGTAGAGTAGGGACTGTGAATAGTGACTTTACACATGTAGAGTAGGGACTGTGAATAGTGGCTTTACACATGTAGAGTAGGGACTGTGAATAGTGATTTCAAACAGGTAGAGTAGGGACTGTGAATAGTGATTTCAAACAGGTAGAGTAGGGACTGTGAATAGTAATTTCAAACAGGTAGAGTAGGGACTGTGAATAGTGACTTTACACATGTAGAGTAGGGACTGTGAATAGTGACTTTACACATGTAGAGTAGGGACTGTGAATAGTGATTTCAAACAGGCAGAGTAGGGACTGTGAATAGTGACTTTAAACAGGTAGAGTAGGGACTGTGAATAGTGATTTCAAACAGGTAGAGTAGGGACTGTGAATAGTGACTTTACACATGTAGAGTAGGAACTGTGAATAGTGACTTTACACATGTAGAGTAGGGACTGTGAATAGTGGCTTTACACATGTAAAGTAGGGACTGTGAATAGTGATTTCAAACAGGTAGAGTAGGGACTGTGAATAGTGATTTTAAACAGGTAGAGTAGGGACTGTGAATAGTAATTTCAAACAGGTAGAGTAGGGACTGTGAATAGTAATTTCAAACAGGCAGAGTAGGGACTGTGAATAGTGATTTCAAACAGGTAGAGTAGGGACTGTGAATAGTAATTTCAAACAGGTAGAGTAGGGACTGTGAATAGTAATTTCAAACAGGCAGAGTAGGGACTGTGAATAGTGACTTTACACATGTAGAGTAGGAACTGTGAATAGTGACTTTACACATGTAGAGTAGGGACTGTGAATAGTGGCTTTACACATGTAGAGTAGGGACTGTGAATAGTGATTTCAAACAGGTAGAGTAGGGACTGTGAATAGTGATTTCAAACAGGCAGAGTAGGGACTGTGAATAGTGACTTTACACATGTAGAGTAGGAACTGTGAATAGTGACTTTACACATGTAGAGTAGGGACTGTGAATAGTGGCTTTACACATGTAGAGTAGGGACTGTGAATAGTGATTTCAAACAGGTAGAGTAGGGACTGTGAATAGTGATTTCAAACAGGCAGAGTAGGGACTGTGAATAGTGACTTTACACATGTAGAGTAGGAACTGTGAATAGTGACTTTACACATGTAGAGTAGGGACTGTGAATAGTGGCTTTACACATGTAGAGTAGGGACTGTGAATAGTGATTTCAAACAGGTAGAGTAGGGACTGTGAATAGTGATTTCAAACAGGCAGAGTAGGGACTGTGAATAGTGACTTTACACATGTAGAGTAGGAACTGTGAATAGTGACTTTACACATGTAGAGTAGGGACTGTGAATAGTGGCTTTACACATGTAGAGTAGGGACTGTGAATAGTGATTTCAAACAGGTAGAGTAGGGACTGTGAATAGTGATTTCAAACAGGCAGAGTAGGGACTGTGAATAGTGACTTTACACATGTAGAGTAGGAACTGTGAATAGTGACTTTACACATGTAGAGTAGGGACTGTGAATAGTGGCTTTACACATGTAGAGTAGGGACTGTGAATAGTGATTTCAAACAGGTAGAGTAGGGACTGTGAATAGTGATTTTAAACAGGTAGAGTAGGGACTGTGAATAGTGATTTCAAACAGGTAGAGTAGGGACTGTGAATAGTGATTTTAAACAGGTAGAGTAGGGACTGTGAATAGTGATTTCAAACAGGTAGAGTAGGGACTGTGAATAGTAATTTCAAACAGGTAGAGTAGGGACTTTGAATAGTGATTTCAAACAGGTAGAGTAAGGACTGTGAATAGTAATTTCAAACAGGTAGAGTAGGGACTGTGAATAGTAATTTCAAACAGGTAGAGTAGGGACTGTGAATAGTGATTTCAAACAGGTAGAGTAGGGACTGTGAATAGTGATTTCAAACAGGTAGAGTGGGGACTGTGAATAGTAATTTCAAACAGGTAGAGTAGGGACTGTGAATAGTTATTTTAAACAGGCAGAGTAGGGACTGTGAATAGTGACTTTACACATGTAGAGTAGGAACTGTGAATAGTGACTTTACACCTGTAGAGTAGGGACTGTGAATAGTGGCTTTACACATGTAGAGTAGGGACTGTGAATAGTGGCTTTACACATGTAGAGTAGGGACTGTGAATAGTGGCTTTACACATGTAGAGTAGGGACTGTGAATAGTGGCTTTACACATGTAGAGTAGGGACTGTGAATAGTGACTTTAAACAGGCAGAGTAGGGACTGTGAATAGTGGCTTTACACATGTAGAGTAGGGACTGTGAATAGTGGCTTTACACATGTAGAGTAGGGACTGTGAATAGTGACTTTAAACAGGCAGAGTAGGGACTGTGAATAGTGACTTTAAACAGGCAGAGTAGGGACTGTGAATAGTGACTTTAAAACAGGCAGAGTAGGGACTGTGAATAGTGATTTCAAACAGGTAGAGTAGGGATTGTGAATAGTTATTTTAAACAGGCAGAGTAGGGACTGTGAATAGTGACTTTACACATGTAGAGTAGGGACTGTGAATAGTGACTTTACACATGTAGAGTAGGAACTGTGAATAGTGGCTTTACACATGTAGAGTAGGGACTGTGAATAGTGGCTTTACACATGTAGAGTAGGGACTGTGAATAGTGGCTTTACACATGTAGAGTAGGGACTGTGAATAGTGGCTTTACACATGTAGAGTAGGGACTGTGAATAGTGATTTCAAACAGGTAGAGTAGGGATTGTGAATAGTTATTTTAAACAGGCAGAATAGGGACTGTGAATAGTGACTTTACACATGTAGAGTAGGAACTGTGAATAGTGACTTTACACATGTAGAGTAGGGACTGTGAATAGTGGCTTTACACATGTAGAGTAGGGACTGTGAATAGTGATTTCAAACAGGTAGAGTAGGGATTGTGAATAGTTATTTTAAACAGGCAGAATAGGGACTGTGAATAGTGACTTTACACATGTAGAGTAGGAACTGTGAATAGTGACTTTACACATGTAGAGTAGGGACTGTGAATAGTGGCTTTACACATGTAGAGTAGGGACTGTGAATAGTGGCTTTACACATGTAGAGTAGGGACGGTGAATAGTGGCTTTACACATGTAGAGTAGGGACTGTGAATAGTGGCTTTACACATGTAGAGTAGGGACTGTGAATAGTGACTTTAAACAGGCAGAGTAGGGACTGTGAATAGTGACTTTAAACAGGTAGAGTAGAAGTAAGAACCAGGAGGGTACAACCAATTCAGCGAGGTTAAGACTTTCACGAGATGTTAGGGTAGATGAAACATGGAAATGAGACATAGTTGAAGTCCTTGTTAGTGACCTGTAAATGCAGAAGACACATTTCAGTTGAAGGCATTCAGTTGTACAACTGACTAGGTGTCCCCATTTCCTTTCCCTTTCCATTTGTGTGTGTGACCTTGTTCTCTCTCGGTCCCTCTCTCTCTCGGTCCCTCTCTCTCTCGGTCTCTCTCTCTCTCTGTCTCTCTAGTTGTCGCCGGCGGCCCAGCAGATGCAGCCGAGCCAGACGATGCAGTCTCCGACCCCTAGCGGTGGGCGCCGCAGGCGGACGGTAGACGAGGACCCTGACGAACGGCGGCGGAAGTTTCTGGAGAGAAACCGAGCGGCGGCCACGCGATGCAGACAGAAGAGGAAAGTATGGGTGGTGTCACTGGAGAAGAAGGCTGAAGAGCTGACCCAGACCAACATGCAGCTTCTGGTAGGATATATGTGGACGAGATGGTTATGTCGCAAATGGCACCCTAGTCCCTATTTAATGCACTACTTTTGACCAGGGCCCATAGGGCCCATAGAGCTCTGGTCAAAAGTAGTGAGCTTATATAGGGAATATGGTGCTATTTGGGACGTGTTGTAGGTCTTCACATTAGACTTCTATGTTCAAAAAGCAGGGAGATGTAGTAAATAAGTTCTCCACTGCAGGGCCACACACCTTTGATGGGGCAGGTGCTCAGAGGGAAAACACTTGTTCTGCTACTGACTGGGGCGACCTGCAGCTGCCCCCTTCCCTGAAAAGACACTAAACATTTCATACAAAGTCATTTGTTTGAAAAAACTGCATTTCACTACACCTGCAATAACATCTGCTAAATATGTGTATGTGACCAATAAAATTAGATTTGAATCATTTGGACCTTTTTTTTCATAAGAGGGCAAAAGGCCAGATGCTCCAGCACCCCTAGAGCTCCATCTGTGTTCGTGCCTGCACCACTGTGTACAGCATTCCAAATAAAGTTTAGTGAATTGAATGCTGTTCATCTCTTGTAAAAGTTAGGTAGCACCCATCTCCAACCCAGACGGGCGGCAGGGTAGCCTAGTGGTTAGAGCGTTAGACTAGTAACCGGAAGGTTGCAAGTTCAAATCCCCGAGCTGACAAAGTACAAATCTGTCGTTCTGCCCCTGAACAGGCAGTTAACCCACTGTTCCTAGGCTGTCATTGAAAATAAGAATTTGTTCTTAACTGACTTGCCTAGTAAAATAAAGGTAAAATTTAAAAAAAGACTTTCTTTCTCCAACTCTACCAATAGTTGTTTTCCTCACGTCTCTGCTTATCTATAGTTCAGATCATGAAGACCAAACACTTTCAATGGCTTGTTGTAGTCCAGTAGTAAAGATGGGGCTTCCGTAGGGGCTTGTTGTAGTCCAGTCTGTTGTTCCGTAGGGGCTTGTTGTAGTTCAGTCTGTTGTTCCGTAGGGGCTTGTTGTAGTCCAGTCTGTTGTTCCGTAGGGGCTTGTTGTAGTCCAGTAGTAAAGATGGGGCTTCCGTAGGGGCTTGTTGTAGTCCAGTAGTAAAGATGGGGCTTCCGTCGGGGCTTGTTGTAGTCCAGTCTGTTGTTCCGTAGGGGCTTGTTGTAGATCAGTCTGTTGTTCCGTAGCGGCTTGTTGTAGTCCAGTCTGTTGTTCCGTAGGGGCTTGTTGTAGTCCAGTCTGTTGTTCCGTAGGGGCTTGTTGTAGTTCAGTCTGTTGTTCCGTAGGGGCTTGTTGTAGTCCAGTCTGTTGTTCCGTAGGGGCTTGTTGTAGTTCAGTCTGTTGTTCCGTAGGGGCTTGTTGTAGTCAGTCTGTTGTTCCGTAGGGGCTTGTTGTAGTCCAGTCTGTTGTTCCGTAGGGGCTTGTTGTAGTCCAGTCTGTTGTTCCGTAGGGGCTTGTTGTAGTCCAGTCTGTTGTTCCGTCGGGGCTTGTTGTAGTCCAGTCTGTTGTTCCGTAGGGGCTTGTTGTAGTCCAGTCTGTTGTTCCGTAGGGGCTTGTTGTAGTTCAGTCTGTTGTTCCGTAGGGGCTTGTTGGAGTCCAGTCTGTTGTTCCGTCGGGGCTTGTTGTAGTCCAGTCTGTTGTTCCGTAGGGGCTTGTTGTAGTTCAGTCTGTTGTTCCGTAGGGGCTTGTTGTAGTCCAGTCTGTTGTTCCGTAGGGGCTTGTTGTAGTTCAGTCTGTTGTTCCGTAGGGGCTTGTTGTAGTCCAGTCTGTTGTTCCGTAGGGGCTTGTTGTAGTCCAGTCTGTTGTTCCGTAGGGGCTTGTTGTAGTCCAGTCTGTTGTTCCGTAGGGGCTTGTTGTAGTCCAGTCTGTTGTTCCGTAGGGGCTTGTTGTAGTCCAGTCTGTTGTTCCGTAGGGGCTTGTTGTAGTCCAGTCTGTTGTTCCGTAGGGGCTTGTTGTAGTCCAGTCTGTTGTTCCGTAGGGGCTTGTTGTAGTCCAGTCTGTTGTTCCGTAGGGGCTTGTTGTAGTCCAGTCTGTTGTTCCGTCGGGGCTTGTTGTAGTCCAGTCTGTTGTTCCGTAGGGGCTTGTTGTAGTCCAGTCTGTTGTTCCGTAGGGGCTTGTTGTAGTCCAGTCTGTTGTTCCGTCGGGGCTTGTTGTAGTTCAGTCTGTTGTTCCGTAGGGGCTTGTTGTAGTCCAGTCTGTTGTTCCGTAGGGGCTTGTTGTAGTCCAGTCTGTTGTTCCGTAGGGGCTTGTTGTAGTTCAGTCTGTTGTTCCGTAGGGGCTTGTTGTAGTCCAGTCTGTTGTTCCGTAGGGGCTTGTTGTAGTCCAGTCTGTTGTTCCGTAGGGGCTTGTTGTAGTCCAGTCTGTTGTTCCGTAGCGGCTTGTTGTAGTTCAGTCTGTTGTTCCGTAGGGGCTTGTTGTAGTTCAGTCTGTTGTTCTGTAGGGGCTTGTTGTAGTCCAGTCTGTTGTTCCGTAGGGGCTTGTTGTAGTTCAGTCTGTTGTTCCGTAGGGGCTTGTTGTAGTTCAGTCTGTTGTTCCGTAGCGGCTTGTTGGAGACCAGTCTGTTGTTCCGTAGGGGCTTGTTGTAGTCCAGTCTGTTGTTCCGTAGGGGCTTGTTGTAGTCCAGTCTGTTGTTCCGTCGGGGCTTGTTGTAGTCCAGTCTGTTGTTCCGTAGGGGCTTGTTGTAGTCCAGTCTGTTGTTCCGTAGGGGCTTGTTGTAGTCCAGTCTGTTGTTCCGTAGCGGCTTGTTGTAGTCCAGTCTGTTGTTCCGTAGGGGCTTGTTGTAGTCAGTCTGTTGTTCCGTAGGGGCTTGTTGTAGTCCAGTCTGTTGTTCCGTAGGGGCTTGTTGTAGTCCAGTCTGTTGTTCCGTAGGGGCTTGTTGTAGTCCAGTCTGTTGTTCCGTAGCGGCTTGTTGTAGTTCAGTCTGTTGTTCTGTAGGGGCTTGTTGTAGTCCAGTCTGTTGTTCCGTAGGGGCTTGTTGTAGTCCAGTCTGTTGTTCCGTAGGGGCTTGTTGTAGTCCAGTCTGTTGTTCCGTAGGGGCTTGTTGTAGTTCGTTCTGTTGTTCTGTAGGGGCTGGTTGTAGTTCTAGGAGGCAGACACTCAGAGATACAGACAATTTTCAACCATAAATCAAAACCAGCCCCTGAAATGATGTCTGTCTTTTGACATTCCTAACAACGAGCTGGTTAATTTATTTGTCATAGTTTTGTTAAATTCCAATTAAGATTGAAATCTTAATCCTGTAATTGTACATGGTTTTAGCAATGATAATACTCTTAATCGCAATATTGATGCAGAATGTTTATTGTGAGTTTTGCAGTGAGGCTTAAACAAGCTATTTTCCTTTTATAAAGAATCAATTCAACAACAAAAAAAGCAGAATTTATTGACCAAGCAAAGATAATCACTCAGTCCAGCTAACAGTAAATCTCTCTTATTGTGCTCAAAATGTGTGTCAGTGGGTAACTGTAAAGCACTTTATGGAAACTGCTGATGTAAAAGGGGCTTTATTAAACACATTTGATTGATTGCTTGTTGTCAGAATGAGGTGACCATGCTGAAGAACGAGGTGACCCAACTCAAGCAGCTCCTCCTCACCCATAAAGACTGCCCCATCACCACTCTGCAGAAAGACTCCCAAGGTTACCTCAGTGAGTAGCTTGTTTGCACGCACACACACACGCACACACACACACACACCACACACCCATACCCACACACACCAACACACACACAAAACCCCAAAACATACACATACACACACACAAAACCCCAAAACACACACACACAAAATCCCAAAACACACACACAAGCAAAACCCCGAAACACACACACACACACAAAACCCCAAAACACACACACACACACAAACAAGCAAAACCCCAAAACACACACACACACACAAACAAGCAAAACCCCGAAACACACACACACAAAACCCCAAAACACACACACACACAAACAAGCAAAACCCCGAAACACACACACACACATCCCTGTGCCGTATCATTAGTGTGCAGCTGAACCTGCATAGAGAACCTTCCCAGTTCTCCAGCCATACAGTGTCTGTGTGTATGAGTTAGAAGCAGTCCTGAGGTTAGGGTGCCCAGTCCAGGGTGGTGACAGTCAAGACATCCTGTCCCACACTCACCGCACTATGAGGACATATGGATCCAGCCATGTGTATCACACAGGGTGCACGGATGCTGGCAGCAGCCACGCTGTTTCATGGATGGGGGAGAGAGGCACGAGGATACCACCCGGCCTGGAAGTCTGGTACTGGTCATCACAACCCCAGAATATGAGGCCTGTTTTTCCATCAGAAGTGGACCGGAGTCATAGAACTAAACCACAGGTCGCTGCAGAGATTCCACTGAAAAAAAGATGTCAGACTCCAGACTCCCATGTTCAGTCCCGCTGGTCCCGGTCCCCCTGCTGGTTATTGGACTGTTCCACAGCAGCAGACTATGACATCAGAACCCCACCCTCTGATATGGATAGGGCCTTCTGCCTTCTCCCTGTGCTGTGAGGCTTCAGCAGACAGACAGGGGAAAAGCAGGCTCACTTCCCCTCACACTGCCCTGCTCTCACTGGCTGCTTGTTTAGAGGGTGAGTAGACTGGGCTGACTGACTGGGAGAGACTTGCATTGATAAGCCCAGTCTGTCTGTGTACAGATGTCACTCCTAGTATGTTGTGAAAATGTATCAAACATGTTTTCAAAGGGATAAAAAAGTTTTAAAATGCATGTTTATTTGACCCTTTCATACATAGGATGCAGCTACAGTAATGGGTGGATAATTGATAACCTTTCAGACAATTTACAAAGCGTCTACCTTTTCAGACAGTAGAATTCTGCTCCAGCATAGAATGTTCTATTGTTTCCCTGACAACAATAAACATTGATTGATGGGGCGGCAGGTAGCCTAGTGGTTAGAGTGTTGGACTTGTAAACGAAGCGTTGCAAGATCGAATCCCTGAGCTGACAAGGTAAAAATTTGTTCTGCCCCTGAACAAGGCAGTCAACCCACTGTTCCTAGGCCGTCATTGAAAATAAGAATTTGTTCTTAATTGACTTGGTTAAATAAAAAAACGTGCTTTTGTTTTTCTGCAGTTTTTTGTGGTACATGTGTTTTCTTTCTACTAAATGCACTTAACAAACTTCAAAGTACTTTTCTTAGGAGCGACTGGTCTGAGCGCAGGCAGATGGAGATCATTTGATTGACAGTTCTGGTTGCCTAGTGATGGATGTTAGCCCGGCTTCAGAAGCGGCAGCCCGTTCAGTGGTGCTTCAGAACGAAAGGTTTCGTGGAGGCTTTTAAACAGCTGCAGTGTAACCTTTCAGACAGGCAACAAACATGCCGAAGCCGAGGCGCTTTCAACGCGCCTCATTCTGCTGGTCTGAAAGGAGGATAATACATGTTTGGTTGGAAAACACAACGCTCAGTGGGTTATACTGCACATAGAAATGTAACAGTTCTATATTTGGTGAAAATTAAGAGGTTTTTAACTGTTGGACCGTGTTTGTTTAGATAAACAGACATCTAGAGAGAGTTGTTCTATTGAGGGTTTCATGTTCACTACACACCCATTCATGTTGATACACACACACACACACACACACACACACACACACACACACACACACACACACACACACACACACACACACACACACACACACACACACACACACACACACACACACACACACACACAATTGCCAATCGTCCTCTCACCCTGTGTGTTGTCCTCCTCCCCTCAGGTCCAGACAGCAGTCCAGCAGGCAGCCCGGCCCCAGCCTGCTCCCAGCAGCAGGTCATCCAGCACAACAACATCACCACCTCCAGCACAGCTGTAGGGGGCAGCACTGTGCACGGCCTGCCCAACCACCGCACAGACATCAACCCCATCCACTAGAGACAAGACAGAGAGAGACTACAAGTACCCCCCCCCCCCAGTCTGTACCCCCCAGCCCCCAAACTGTACCCCCGGCCCCCAACCCCTACCCCCAGCCCCCAACTTGTACCCCCAGCCCCCAACTTGTACCCCCAGCCCCCAACTTGTACCCCCAGCCCCCAACCCGTACCCCCAGCTCCCAACCCGTACCCCCAGCCCCAACCCCATCCCATCCCTGGTCTAACCCCCCTTCCCTGGCTCTCTGAGGGCTGTCTGTCTGTCTGTCTGTCAGTACGGGACGGGCGGCATCACACACTGCCTCCATCTCCAGGACCAGGTCCAGAGAAACCTCTGGAGAGAAACCTCTGGAGGGAAACCTCTGAAGAGAAACCTCTGGAGAGAAACCTCTGGAGAGAAACCTCTGGAGAGAAACCTCTGGAGAGAAACCTCTGGAGGGAAACCTCTGGAGAGAAACCTCTGGAGGGAAACCTCTGGAGGGAAACCTCTGGAGGGAAACCTCTGGAGGGAAACCTCTGGAGAGAAACCCCTGGAGAGAAACCTCTGGAGAGGAACCTCTGGAGGGAAACCTCTGGAGGGAAACCTCTGGAGAGAAACCTCTGGAGAGAAACCTCTGGAGAGAAACCTCTGGAGAGAAACCTCTGGAGGGAAACCTCTGGAGAGAAACCTCTGGAGGGAAACCTCTGGAGAGAAACCTCTGGAGAGAAACCTCTGGAGAGAAACCTCTGGAGAGAAACCTCTGGAGAGAAACCCCTGGAGAGAAACCTCTGAAGAGAAACCTCGGAGGCTTGCAGGGCTGCTCTTTCTACCGTAGCTATAGTAGTATTTTTATAGACCTTTTTAACTAATATGTGTTCTCTGGGTTTGTCTTCGTTCTTGTTTGTCTTCTATTTTTGTCTCATGTTTTTTATCTATTTTAAATTTGTACTTTAGTTGAAAGGGAGTTTTGCAATTCATGCAGCATTAACCCGTGTGGAGTTTTTGTGATGTCATACCTCTGTTAGACCGACACCCCCACCGGGTCACTGTGGTGACACAGCAACGGGACATGAGCCTCAGACCGTCACCTCTGTGACCCTCCCTAACGTCACCTCTGTGACTATGTCTGTGTCTCAAATAGAACATTTTCCTCTATAAAGGCCACTACCTTTGACCAGAGCCTTATGAGTAAATGCCATTTGGGATGATTATCTTGTATGTGTGCTTGTGACTGATGGATTGACTAGCAGAGATTGAGTCTGAGTACCACTGTCAGATAAGTATGTGTCAGATAGTTACTGTGTTGAATAGTGCAATGTTCTGGTTTCATGTGTAACATACAGGGTATGTAGTGTCAGGTACTTGATCAGATGCTTAGCTAAGAAAGTGTGTGGGATGCTACTGCCTCCACGTTGTTGATGTTGTTGTTTTTAACCAAGTCGAACTGTTGCCATGATATGCTATTACTTAGTTACCTACCGGAATCTGGCGTTTCTATTGAATTATGCTCTTTTTCTAGAAAGGACCCTGACTGTTACCCTAGCAACCCATCAATGCCATTTAGAGGGCGTTACATGTAATGAAAGATTGAACGGTGTTGAGAATATGTTCAAATTGAAGCAATACATCCTAGTATTGTTGTTCTATCAGCCATATTGCCCTGCACTGTGATACCAGCTAGCCGAGGCAGCTCTGGAGGCTGACCCCTGACCTCTGTCTCCTCCACTCTCCTGGAGGCTGTCCCCTGACCGCTGTCTCATCCACTCTCCTGGAGGCTGTCCCCTGACCGCTGTCTCATCCACTCTCCTGGAGGCTGTCCCCTGACCCCTGTCTCCTCCATTCTCCTGGAGGCTGACCCCTGTCTCCTCCACAATTCTGGAGGCTTACCCCTGTCTCCTGCACTCTCCTGGAGGCTGACCCCTGTCTCCTCCACTCTTCTGGAGGCTGACCCCTGTCTCCTCCACTCTTCTGGAGGCTTACCCCTGTCTCCTCCACTCTTCTGGAGGCTGACCCCTGTCTCCTCCACTCTTCTGGAGGCTTACCCCTGTCTCCTCCACTCTTCTGGAGGCTTACCCCTGTCTCCTCCACTCTCCTGGAGGCTTACCCCTGTCTCCTCCACTCTCCAGGAGGCTGACCCCTGTCTCCTGCACTCTCCTGGAGGCTGACCCATCTCCTCCACTCTTCTGGAGGCTTACCCCTGTCTCCTGCACTCTCCTGGAGGCTGACCCCTGACCCCTGTCTCCTCCACTCTTCTGGAGGCTTACCCCTGTCTCCTGCACTCTCCTGGAGGCTGACCCCTGTCTCCTGCACTCTCCTGGAGACTGACCCCTGACTCCTCCACTCTCTCGGAGGCTGACCCCTGACTCCTCCACTCTCTCGGAGGCTGACCCCTGACTCCTCCACTCTCCTGGAGGCTGACCCTGTCTCCTCCACTCTTCTGGAGGCTGAACCCCGTCTCCTCCACTCTCCTGGAGGCTGACCCTTGACCCCTGTCTCCTCCACTCTCCTGGAGACTGACCCCTGTCTACTGCACTCTCTCGGAGGCTGACCCCTGACTCCTCCACTCTCCTGGAGGCTGACCCTGTCTCCTCCACTCTTCTGGAGGCTTACCCCTGTCTCCTCCACTCTTCTGGAGGCTTACCCCTGTCTCCTGCACTCTCCTGGAGGCTGACCCCTGTCTCCTCCACTCTTCTGGAGGCTTACCCCTGTCTCCTGCACTCTCCTGGAGGCTGACTCCTGACCCGTCTCCTCCACTCTCCTGGAGGCTGACCCGTGTCTCCTCCACTCTCCTGGAGGCTGACCCCTGACCCCTCCACTCTCCTGGAGGCAGACCCCTGTCTCCTCCACTCTCCTGGAGGCTGATCCCCGTCTCCTCCACTCTCCTGGAGGCTGACCCCTGACCCGTCTCCTCCACTCTCCTGGAGGCTGACTCCTGACCCCTGTCTCCTCCACTCTCCTGGAGGCTGACCCCTGACCCCTGTCTCCTCCACTCTCCTGGAGGCTGACCCCTGACCCGTGTCTCCTCCACTCTCCTGGAGGCTGACCCCTGACCCCTGTCTCCTCCACTCTCCTGGAGACTGACCCCTGACCCGTGTCTCCTCCACTCTCCTGGAGGCTGACCCCTGACCCGTCTCCTCCACTCTCCAGGACCAAGTAAAGCTTTAAGAGACATCTCCTTCGGTGTAGTTCTAGTGTTGCTGCAGCCAGGCTTCCAGAATCAGCGGCACATTCCAAATGACCTGAACATTCCAGATATGAGCCTTGTCCTCTGTCTGCCTCAATATGTCAGCTGGGGTTGTCATACTGTAGGAGACATATAGAGAGAGATAGTCTGCTAAATGACTTAAATGTAAATGTAAATGAGATAGTTGATTGAGTCTATGCTTTTGTAGTCTGACTGTCAGTGTGTGTTTGACAGTTGAAGAACGATTGGCTGAGTTTCTATCCCTTTATAATGCAAAGGTCTTACAACCATCTCTAACGAGGCTCAGCAGTTTTAGCCGAATGTTTTCCAAAACATCACAATGTGCCTGAACTTGTCTTTTTTTATTACTAAGTGGAATGTCAATTGTTTCAAATACTTTTTAATCATCATGAACTTTTCCATTGAGCTAGCAAGCCTTTATAAATCATCGTTCCCCCAGTCTCAGTGAGTGTAGCGTTGATGGACACTGTGTGTCTGCTGTTGGTGTGTTTTTATGCCATTTAGCAGAGGTCTTTATTCAAACCACGTAGTCATGTATACATTCTTTATGTGTGGATGGTCACGGGAATCAAACCCACTATCCTGTTGTTGCGAGTGTCATGCTCTACCAACTGACCTACAGAGAACCAGTGTGTTGTCAGGGAGTTTAGTCTGTAAGGGCAAAACCAGCTGGCTGACTGACCAGGGAGGAAAAAGCTGACCTTCAGTCTAACCTCTCCATTCTAGCTCCAACCCAGCTCTCCCACAGACCGGCTGACATGTCTGTGTGTGTGTGTCTGTGTGTGTGTGTGTCTGTGTGTGTGTGTGTGTGTCTGTCTGTCTGTCTCTGTGTAGGTGTGTGTGTGTGTGTTTTCCATCAACACATCTTCCAATAGCCCTAACCAGTAGGAACGCTCAATATTCACTTTAGTTTTGACCACAACTCTGTCATGCTTGCTCAAGTCACCCCTTAGTTAGCACTGATCTGGGATCAGTTTACGCTCCCCATATCCAAACCTAAACCATTAGTGGAGGGGATTCTAAACTGTACAGGCGGACATAAGAGACAGGGTAGTGAGTTCAGTGTCTGGGAGAAACTCCACTTTTCCCTGAACATGTTGATACTTCAGCAGGACTAGTAGTACCTATGACTACATCCTTTAGTAGGAGTGAGCCAAGCAGCTCTACAGACAGGTGAGCTAGAGAGACATCATGTCGCTGTCTATGCACTTTGACCTCTGGGATATCCAGAGGGTAGAATAGCCATATTGAGGTCTGTGATGCCCGGTTCAATACACCAGCGAGACTGTGTGACTGACTGTTGATCTGTAGAGAGACTGACTGACTGTTGATCTGTAGAGGCTGACTGACTGATGCTCTGTAGAGACTGACGATCTGTAGAGACTGACTGAGTGGCTGTTGATCTGTAGAGAGACTGACTGACTGACTGTTGCTCTGTAGAGACTGACTGCATGGCAGTGACTGTTACTCTGTAGAGACTGACTGCATGGCAGTGACTGTTACTCTGTAGAGACTGACTGCATAGTAGTGACTGTTACTCTGTAGAGACTGACTGCATAGTAGTGACTGTTACTCTGTAGAGACTGACTGCATAGTAGTGACTGTTACACTGTAGAGACTGACTGCATGGCAGTGACTGTTACTCTGTAGAGACTGACTGCATGGCAGTGACTGTTACTCTGTAGAGACTGACTGCATGGCAGTGACTGTTACTCTGTAGAGACTGACTGCATAGTAGTGACTGTTACTCTGTAGAGACTGACTGCATAGTAGTGACTGTTACTCTGTAGAGACTGACTGCATAGTAGTGACTGTTACACTGTAGAGACTGACTGCATGGCAGTGACTGTTACTCTGTAGAGACTGACTGCATGGCAGTGACTGTTACTCTGTAGAGACTGACTGCATGGCAGTGACTGTTACTCTGTAGAGACTGACTGCATGGCAGTGACTGTTACTCTGTAGAGACTGACTGCATAGTAGTGACTGTTACTCTGTAGAGACTGACTGCATGGCAGTGACTGTTACTCCGTAGAGACTGACTGCATGGCAGTGACTGTTACTCTGTAGAGACTGACTGCATGGCAGTGACTGTTACTCTGTAGAGACTGACTGCATGGCAGTGACTGTTACTCTGTAGAGACTGACTGCATGGCAGTGACTGTTACTCTGTAGAGACTGACTGCATAGTAGTGACTGTTACTCTGTAGAGACTGACTGCATAGTAGTGACTGTTACACTGTAGAGACTGACTGCATGGCAGTGACTGTTACTCTGTAGAGACTGACTGCATGGCAGTGACTGTTACTCTGTAGAGACTGACTGCATGGCAGTGACTGTTACTCTGTAGAGACTGACTGCATGGCAGTGACTGTTACTCTGTAGAGACTGACTGCATGGCAGTGACTGTTACTCTGTAGAGACTGACTGCATAGTAGTGACTGTTACTCTGTAGAGACTGACTGCATAGTAGTGACTGTTACTCTGTAGAGACTGACTGCATGGCAGTGACTGTTACACTGTAGAGACTGACTGCATGGCAGTGACTGTTACTCTGTAGAGACTGACTGCATGGCAGTGACTGTTACTCTGTAGAGACTGACTGCATGGCAGTGACTGTTACTCTGTAGTGACTGACTGCATAGTAGTGACTGTTACTCTGTAGAGACTGACTGCATAGTAGTGACTGTTACTCTGTAGAGACTGACTGCATGGCAGTGACTGTTACTCTGTAGTGACTGACTGCATAGTAGTGACTGTTACTCTGTAGAGACTGACTGCATAGTAGTGACTGTTACTCTGTAGAGACTGACTGCATGGCAGTGACTGTGCCTAATGGTGAGGCTCCACAGGGTGCTCCTTATAAAGCTTTAAACACGTACCTTTCAGATGTGTTACTACAACATTGTTCAGCTCCAGTTTGGCTCACTGTGAAAGGTAGCTAACTAAATGAATAAGGTCAACTGGAAACATGCATTCACTTTTTCTCCAGTGTGATGCACAAAGGTCTTGTAGAACGGCTCGGGCAGTGGGTTTGAGGTGTGTGTGCACGTGTGTGATAACAACTGAACTTATGAAAGGTTGAACATGTATTAAGGGCTTCCTGTATTGCAAACAAGTGAAACACCTACAAAGCGCCTTATTTCATCGACTTTGTATTTTCTTTTGAATCTCTAAACGTTGTGGCTTATTACTTTCACCAACTACTTGAGTATTTAACTGTTCTGAAATAAAACATGTTGCATCATGGGGAATATATGGCATTGACCTCAACATATTCAACTGGAATTGTTGTTAGATGTTTTGTTGGAATAACAGCTAATAGTGTGGAGTTTCTAGTTAACAGACCGGTCAAGCATAAGGAAGACTGGTTTGTCTAACTGTACAGGCAGACATAAAGACAGGTTAGTGAGTTCAGGATGACTGTCTGTGTGGGTTTCTGGGAGAGAGGTGGAGGACAATGCCTGCACATTAATACAAGTATAAATGTATCATTTTAAATATAAAACTATAAATATTGTATAGAATGTCATTCATTTTTATAATCTTGACTGTACATGTAATGCAACCACCTCTCTTTTTGAAAGGAGTCTGATGTTTTGTACATGTATGTAAATGATGTTTTTGCGTAGCACTTGTTTGCAGCCTTCTCAGCGTATGTTCGTCAAGGTTCATTTCCGCGCTTCGATACGTGTCCTCGGTGTATTAAACGTAATGGATGGATGAACTCAGAAATGCCTGCTTAACTTTGGACATGTTTGTGTGTCTCATCACAGCATATTGTTTGGTCTGCGTTTGGTTCAGCAGTTGTTCAGATGTTACACATCACTGCGGCTACATTACAGCAGGAGAATAAAGCACTTGTTCTGTAACAATACTCAGCTGCCTCAAATGTCTTCAGATGTAGCTTTTGAAGCACAGACAAACCATATAACCTTAAAATGTACACCAACTATACACCAGTGGAGGCTGGTGAGGGGAGGACGGCACATAATGATGTTGCAGTTGTGGTGCGCCTGGCACCTACTTCCATACCCTGTTCAAAGGCACATATGTTTTGTCTTGCTCATTCACCCTCTGATTACCACACACACAATCCTTGTCAGTTGGCTCAAGGCTTAAAAATCCTTCTTTAACATGTCTCCTCCCCTTCAGCGCCACTGACGAAGTGGATTTAACAAGTGACATCAATAAGGGATCATAGCTTTCACCTGGATTCACCTGGTTAGTCTGTGATAGAACGAGCAGGTGTTCTTAATGTTTTGTCCACTCAGTGTATCTACATATACAGTAGAACACATGCTCATGGTGCTGTACTGTAATCAGGATGTGTGTGAATGTGGCAAGGGAAGCATGTCCTGATAGATCTGAGGCTGAAGCAACTCCTTAGTGACCAATAGAACGATAGAACGAGCAGGTGTTCTTAATGTTTTGTCCACTCAGTACAGTAGAACATGTTCATGGTGCTGTACTGTAATCAGGATGTGTGTGAATGTGACAAGGGAAGCATGTCCTGATAGATCTGAGGCAACTCCTTAGTGACCAATAATCCACATGGTCTTCCAATAGACATGGTCTTCCATTGATTTCTCATTAAATAGTTATGTGTTTAAATGTTCTAAAACCATCAATAACTATGGAGATGTCTAGACTGCTTCAATTAAGTTTAATGAGCTGATAAGTAGCATGATGGTTTGCCTTGGTACGTGACAGAGCAAGGAGTACAGTCATCTCACTGCCCAAACCACCAGATGATCATGCCAGCCTGTTTCTCTGTTACTGGTTAGTACTTTCTCAAACAGTCTGCCATGATTGTCTGTAGAGGTTATTGAGTTCTCGGAGTAGTACCTACGATTACCTAAACAGAGGCAGGTATTGCAGCCTATTCATAGTTGAATTGTTATTTATTTTTATTAAACAGGATGTTCGAGTATGACTGAATCATCTGACAGGTAGAGTAAAAAGGTCTTGGTCATTATCTGAAGTTGGATAATGGAACTTTTACCAAAGTTGTATAAGAGAAACTATTCAGTAACTTGCATTTCCAAGGGACAACACCACTGGGCATTTACAGTATTTCAAACACTAGCGCCCTCTGGTGTTCATCCATTGAACTTGTTTGACGGACCCATGTTGGTTTAATTAATTTTTTTATTACAATTGCATTGCATGCCATCTCTTCATCTTAATCATGTGCAATATAAATCATTATTCCCCACAGTCAAAAAAAATATTCATTTTGACATATCCACAGAATAGCAAACATGAGGAATCATTGGCAGTGCATCAGAGTGCAGTCAGAATCTAAGGGTTAAAAGTAGGATTTAGGAGGTAATTAAAGTCGGATGAAGGCAGCATAGCTGTCCAGACGTCTCTATCCATGACATGTATTCCTTTCTAGGTGATAGACCTCTACCATGTATAATTGTGTTTGAAATAAACAGCCACTGGGAATCTGGAGACACTGAATCAAAAGGTGGAAGAACTCAGATCAACTGTGTTCCTGCTCAGTCCCGCCCACTTAAATAAATCCCTGTGTTGAGAGGAATCTGTCAATCATATCAAAGGACCTCTGTGGTTGGTCGTATGGTAGTATGTGCCCTCCCCCTCGTATAATCACCTGCATGACAAGGAGACAGACAGACAGTCAGACAGGTTTAGCATGTGAACCAGTTTCCCCATCAGCAGCACTGTTCCCACCTGGTGGCCATAAGGTTGGTCGTATCTTCCTGGCACAGCGATTTTGAATAAGACTCTACTTGCAATAATTGTCACGTGCTTGTTTTTTTCCTACTAAACTTAGTGCATTCAACTGACTAAGGTGTTCTGCATGAGATCTACTGCTAAATTACTCACATTATGTTTAGTAATGCTATGTTAACATTTTCCATTTTAAAAAGGGTGGCCAAATGCCCTGAATACCCAGTAAAGTCCTGGGCCCAGATTCACAAAACACTTCTTACGCAATAACTTAAGAAGCTGCTTAAGAAAAAAAATAAGAAGTTCACAAGATATTTGTTAAGTGCAATTCCTCAAGAATTCCTTAAGATTTAATGAATTTCTTTCAAACTCATCAAATATCTTATGTACAGTTGTAGTCGGAAGTTTACATACACCTGAGCCAAATACATTTAAACTAAGTTTTTCACAATTCCTGACATTTAAACCTAGTAAAGATTAGCTTTTATTTATTTCATCACATTCCCAGTAGGTCAGAAGTTTACATACACTCAAATAGTATTTGGTAGCATTGCCTTTAAATTGTTTAACTTGGGTCAAACATTGCATCCACAAGCTTCCCACAATAAGTTGGGTGAATTTTGGCCCATTCCTCCTGACAGAGCTGGTGTATCTGAGTCAGGTTTGTAGGCCTCCTTGCTTGCACACACTTTTTCAGTTCTGCCCACAAATTTTCTATAGGTTTGAGGTCAGGGCTTTGTGATGGCCACTCCAATACCATGACTTTGTTCTCCTTAAGCCATTTTGCCACAACTTTGGAAGTATGCTTGGGGTCATTGTCCATTTGGAAGAACCATTTGCGACCAAGCTTTAACTTCCTGACTGATGTCTTGAGATGTTGCTTCAATATATCCACACAATTTCCTCCCTCATGATGCCATCTATTTTGTGAAGTGCACCTGTCCCTCCTGCAGCAAAGCACCCCCACAATATGATGCTGCCACCCCCTTACTTCACGGTTGGGATGGTGTTCTTCGGCTTGCAAGCCTCCCCCTTTTCCCTCCAAACATATCAATGGTCATTATGGCCAAACAGTTCTATTTTTGTTTCATCAGACCAGAGGGCATTTCTCCAAAAAGTACGATCTTTGTCCCCATGTGCAGTTGCAAACCATAGTCTGGCTTTTTTATGGCGGTTTTGGAGCAGTGGCTTCTTTCTTGTTGAGTGGCCTTTCAGGTTATGTCAATATAGGACTCACTTTACTGTGAATATAGATACTTTCGTACATGTTTCCTCCAGCATCTTCACAAGGTCCTTTGCTGTTGTTCTGGGATTGATTTGCACTTTTCGCACCAAAGTACGTTCATCTCTAGGAGACAAAACGCGTCTCCTTCCTGAGCGGTATGATGTCTGCGTGGTCCCATGGTGTTTATACTTGCGTACTATTGTTTGTACATATCAATGTGGTACCTTCAGGCATTTGGAAATTGCTCCCAAGGATGAACCAGACCTGTGGAGGTCTACAATTTTTTTTCTGAGGTCTTGGCTGATTTCTTTTGATTTTCCCATGATGTCAAGCAAAGAGGTACTGAGTTTGAAGGTAGGTCTTGAAATACATCCACAGGTACACCTCCAATTGACTCAAATTATGTCAATTAGCCTACCAGAAACTTATAAAGCCATGACATAATTTTGTGGAATTGTCCAAGCTGTTTAAAGGCACAGTCAACTTAGTGTATGTAAACTTCTGACCCACTGGAATTGTGATATAGGGAATTATAAGTGAAATAATCTGTTCTGTAAACAATTGTTGGAAAAATTACTTGTCATGTACAAAGTAGATGTCCTAACTGACTTGCCAAAACTATAGTTTGTTGACAAGAAATTTGTGGAGTGGTTGAAAAACGAGTTAATGACTCCAACCTAAGTGTATGTAAACTTCCGACTTCAACTGTATCTTCTTACAATGTTTGTTGCTAGGCACCCGATTTAGCTAGCTATCTGGCTAGCAATGGCAATCATGTTAGCAAATTTCCAACTGAGATTACTCTTCTAAAACATGTTCTTGGGTTTAAAATAATAAAATACTGAAACTTTCAGATGAGGTTTGTGTGAATTAAACATGTTCAATTGCTTTCATGAGCTTTTTCTCTCACTGCCCTGAGATTAAGACAAGGGTTTAGCTATCTCAGAATTCAAGAACACTTCCGAGAACTTTAATTTCAAGAATCTAATTTCTTCTTAACTTTTTGCTTCAGGAGAAACATAAGAAATAGTGCAAGATAATTTCCTCTAACCTTTTTGAGGAATAGCAACTTTGCTTAACTTTCTTCTCAAGTCTATAGTTAAGGAAACAAATGGCAGCTAAGAAGAAATGTCTTCTTAAGAAGGTTTTGTGAATCCGACCCCTGGACACAGACATGCCGTACTCACCTGGTAGAATTCCCCTACTTGGCGAACATATCCAGCCACCTCTGTGTCCTCTGGCTGGATCTTCCAATGTAAGCGAGAGGCTTTGTTGAACTCATCAGCCCCGGTCCAGTTCACCGTGGGCAGGAACCTTTCAGTCAGGGGGGCCGCCACAATCACATCCAGCTGACCACTGTAAATCAACACCTGTGTGTGTGTGTGTGTGTGTGTAGAAGAAAGAGAGAGAAACGCAGATAAGGGATTTATTCAATGATTACAGTATAGTGGTCCAAGCAATAGCTGAAGAGAGGAGTTTGTGACGGACGCCGTAGCTCGTGACGGACGCCGTAGCTCGTGACGGACGCCGTAGCTCGTGACGGACGCCGTAGCTCGTGACGGACGCCGTAGCTCGTGACGGACGCCGTAGCTCGTGACAGATACTGTAAACCAAAGTTAAACCATGGCTCAGTTGGTAGAGCGTGCCGCTCACAGAGCAAGGATTGTGGGTTAGAGTCGCTGGGCCACTCATACATAAAATGTACGCCCGCGTCAGTGTCTCTGGATAAAAGCGTCTGCTGAATGGCATATATTATATATCTGTGCTGTTAATAGAAGCATGTCTGAGTGCTAGATGGGCATCGACAAGTCTCACCCTGTAGTTGTCCATGAGCGTGGCGAGCCAGGGTTTGATGCTCTTCATGACGTCCTGCAGCAGGTGTTTCTCCACCTCCGAGCCGTCGTGGAACGTCAGGTTCCCCACGTGGATGGAGCGCCGCACCTCTGCCAGCGTCACAAACTGGGAGAAATACTCCTGATCTGCAGGCTCCTGTAGCAGAGAACCACAACATGTTATTATTCAAACGTGCATCTGTGTGTACGCCTTGTAAGAAGACATTTCATTCAGGAAATCTTCTCTGGGTAATATACAGTGCCTTGCGAAAGTATTCGGCCCCCTTGAACTTTGCGACCTTTTGCCACATTTCAGGCTTCAAACATAACGATATAAAACTATTTTTTTGTGAAGAATCAACAACAAGTGGGACACAATCATGAAGTGGTACGACATTTATTGGATATTTCAAACTTTTTTAACAAATCAAAAACTGAAAAATTGGGCGTGCAAAAATTATTCAGCCCCCTTAAGTTAATACTTTGTAGCGTCACCTTTTGCTGCGATTACAGCTGTAAGTCGCTTGGGGTATGTCTCTATCAGTTTTGCACATCGAGAGACTGACATTTTTTCCCCCATTCCTCCTGGCAAAACAGCTCGAGCTCAGTGAGGTTGGATGGAGAGCATTTGTGAACAGCAGTTTTCAGTTCTTTCCACAGATTCTCGATTGGATTCAGGTCTGGACTTTGACTTGGCCATTCTAACACCTGGATATGTTTATTTTTGAACCATTCCATTGTAGATTTTGCTTTATGTTTTGGATCATTGTCTTGCTGGAAGACAAATCTCCGTCCCAATCTCAGGTCTTTTGCAGACTCCATCAGGTTCTTCCAGAATGGTCCTGTATTTGGCTCCATCCATCTTCCCATCAATTTTAACCATCTTCCATGTCCCTGCTGAAGAAAAGCAGGCCCAAACCATGATGCTGCCACCACCATGTTTGACAGTGGGGATGGTGTGGTCAGGGTGATGAGCTGTGTTGCTTTTACGCCAAACATAACGTTTTGCATTGTTGCCAAAACGTTCAATTTTGGTTTCATCTGACCAGAGCACCTTCTTCCACATGTTTGGTTTGTCTCCCAGGTGACTTGTGGCAAACTTTAAAACTCCTTGGGATGTTTAAAGCTTGGGAAATCTTTTTGTATCCAAATCCGGCTTTAAACTTCTTCACAACAGTATCTCGGACCTGCCTGGTGTGTTCCTTGTTCTTCATGACGCTCTCTGCGCTTTTAACGGACCTCTGAGACTATCACAGTGCAGGTGCATTTATACGGAGACTTGATTACACACAGGTGGATTGTATTTATCATCATTAGTCATTTAGGTCAACATTGGATAATTCAGAGATCCTCACTGAACTTCTGGAGAGAGTTTGCTGCACTGAAAGTAAAGGGGCTAAATAATTTTGCACGCCCAATTTTTCAGTTTTTGATTTGTTAAAAAGGTTTGAAATATCCAATAAATGTCGTTCCACTTCATGATTGTGTCCCACTTGTTGTTGATTCTTCACAAAAAAAATACAGTTTTAAATCTTTATGTCTGAAGCCTGAAATGTGGCAAAAGGTCGCAAAGTTCAAGGGGGCCGAATACTTTCGCAAGGCACTGTAACTGGACCTTTATTCATACAGCTGGGTGTCTGTGTAAGCCTCGCTTCGTGTACCTACCTCACACTTATTCAATCACCTTGGTTTCTGTGTAAGCCTCACTCTGTGTACCTATCTGACACTTATTCAATCAGCTGGGTGTCTGTGTAAGCCTCGCTCTGTGTACCTACCTGACACTGCAAGTAATTGAAGTAGTTGGTGCAGCCAGTGGCGTTCTGGAAGAACGAGGGGTACGGTAGAATGTCCCCATTCAGCAAGCTGTCAAATACCTGCAGGACAAGAGGACAGTGGAAGAACGAGGGGTACGGTAGAATGTCCCCATTCAGCAAGCTGTCAAATACCTGCAGGACAAGAGGACAGTGGAAGAACGAGGGGTACGGTAGAATGTCCCCATTCAACAAGCTGTCAAATACCTGCAGGACAAGAGGACAGTGGAAGAACGAGGGGTACGGTAGAATGTCCCCATTCAGCAAGCTGTCAAATACCTGCAGGACAAGAGGACAGTGGAAGAACGAGGGGTACGGTAGAATGTCCCCATTCAGCAAGCTGTCAAATACCTGCAGGACAAGAGGACAGTGGAAGAACAAGGGGTACGGTAGAATGTCCCCATTCAGCAAGCTGTCAAATACCTGCAGGACAAGAGGACAGTGGAAGAACGAGGGGTACGGTAGAATGTCCCCATTCAGCAAGCTGTCAAATACCTGCAGGACAAGAGGACAGTGGAAGAACGAGGGGTACGGTAGAATGTCCCCATTCAGCAAGCTGTCAAATACCTGCAGGACAAGAGGACAGTGGAAGAACGAGGGGTACGGTAGAATGTCCCCATTCAGCAAGCTGTCAAATACCTGCAGGACAAGAGGACAGTGGAAGAACGAGGGGTACGGTAGAATGTCCCCATTCAGCAAGCTGTCAAATACCTGCAGGACAAGAGGACAGTGGAAGAACGAGGGGTACGGTAGAATGTCCCCATTCAGCAAGCTGTCAAATACCTGCAGGACAAGAGGACAGTGGAAGAACGAGGGGTACGGCAGAATGTCCCCATTCAACAAGCTGTCAAATACCTGCAGGACAAGAGGACAGTGGACGAACGAGGGGTACAGTAGAATGTCCCCATTCAGCAAGCTGTCAAATACCTGCAGGACAAGAGGACAGTGGAAGAACGAGGGGTACGGCAGAATGTCCCCATTCAGCAAGCTGTCAAATACCTGCAGGACAAGAGGACAGTGGAAGAATGTACCAGGAAGTTGGAGGCCTTGAAAGAATGACTGCCAGACATTCAGATATGTAGAGTGGACAATAAAAACACAGGTTATTGTGTTAGCAGATGCAGTCTTACCTCAAAGGCCTCCACCCATTTCTCCTGTTGGATGAGCTGCACCCCGCTGGCTGTCTGCTGCTCAACATACTGCTTCTGGAGCATGTCTATCAGACCTGTCTGGTACAGGAAGTCTCCATACCCTCCCAGCATCTGAGAAAGAGAGAGATAGAACAGGTGAGACCAAGGGAAAGAGCAAATGAAGAACAAAAACAACATTTGTTTGTTCATCCTGGAGATATAATAATATTACTGATATATTTCATATTAAGTCAGAAGTGTCAAACAATGCTGAGTAAAGTTGAAATCACGGCGTATTAAAACACAACCCACCAGCTCTGGGTCACAGAGGCCGTCTCCAATGGCAACTCCCTTGAAGTTGATCTTCACCTTAGCAACGGGGTTATGCTTATGGATGTAGTAACCAATGGCTGGGACATACTTTCCTGCATAGGACTGAGGACATCGAGGACAATTCCAATCAATTTTAGTGTCTGCATTCTGATTGCAGAAAGTAATTTCAATTTTATGTTATTATGCATTTAAGTGGAAAGATCATTCTTGTTGCTATAGCAGAGACCCTAAAATAACCATTTTAAGACCTTGTTCAGCATCATAAAAGGGAATAAAAAGCAGATGTCTTTGTAGCTCGGATTTGGGGAATTTGCCATCTAGGATGTAGGGAAGTTGTGTAATGTTATGTGTAACACAGATGTGGAGACTAGAACCAAACTCACCTCTCCTGTAGCATAGAAGTCATTGGACTGATACTCAGAGAAGATCTGGAAGAACTGAGTCAATGCACTAGAGGACAAAGACACAAGATGAGAAAAACAATGGATGCCATGATGCCATAACCAAGGTCCTAGATGGACATTGACCAGAGACCTTGATGCCATGTGACATAACCAAGGTCCTAGATGTACATTGACCAGAGACCATGATGCCATAACCAAGGTCCTAGATGTACATTGACCATGATGCCATGTGACATAACCAAGGTCCTAGATGGACATTGACCAGAGACCATGATGCCATAACCAAGGTCCTAGATGTACATTGACCAGAGACCTTGATGCCATGTGACATAACCAAGGTCCTAGATGTACATTGACCAGAGACCATGATGCCATGTGACATAACCAAGGTCCTAGATGTACATTGACCAGAGACCATGATGCCATAACCAAGGTCCTAGATGTACATTGACCAGAGACCTTGATGCCATGTGACATAACCAAGGTCCTAGATGTACATTGACCAGAGACCATGATGCCATAACCAAGGTCCTAGATGTACATTGACCAGAGACCATGATGCCATAACCAAGGTCCTAGATGTACATTGACCAGAGACCATGATGCCATGCGACATAACCAAGGTCCTAGATGTACATTGACCAAAGACCTTGATGCCATGTGACATAACCAAGGTCCTAGATGTACATTGACCAGAGACCATGATGCCATGATGCCATAACCAAGGTCCTAGATGTACATTGACCAGAGACCATGATGCCATAACCAAGGTCCTAGATGTACATTGACCAGAGACCATGATGCCATAACCAAGGTCCTAGATGTACATTGACCAGAGACCATGATGACATAACCAAGGTCCTAGATGTACATTGACCATGATGCCATGTGACATAACCAAGGTCCTAGATGGACATTGACCAGAGACCATGATGCCATAACCAAGGTCCTAGATGTACATTGACCAGAGACCTTGATGCCATGTGACATAACCAAGGTCCTAGATGTACATTGACCAGAGACCATGATGCCATGTGACATAACCAAGGTCCTAGATGTACATTGACCAGAGACCATGATGCCATAACCAAGGTCCTAGATGTACATTGACCAGAGACCTTGATGCCATGTGACATAACCAAGGTCCTAGATGTACATTGACCAGAGACCATGATGCCATGTGACATAACCAAGGTCCTAGATGTACATTGACCAGAGACCATGATGCCATAACCAAGGTCCTAGATGTACATTGACCAGAGACCATGATGCCATAACCAAGGTCCTAGATGTACATTGACCATGATGCCATGTGACATAACCAAGGTCCTAGATGTACATTGACCAGAGACCATGATGCCATGTGACATAACCAAGGTCCTAGATGTACATTGACCAGAGACCTTGATGCCATGTGACATAACCAAGGTCCTAGATGTATATTGGACATGCGTCCTCCGAAACACGACCCTGCCAAGCCGCACTGCTTCTTGCCACACTGCTCACTTAATCCGGAAGCCAGCCGCACCAATGCAGGGCAGGGTAGCCTAGTGGTTAGAGCGTTGGACTAGTAACCGGAAGGTTGCAAGTTCAAACCCCCGAGCTGACAAGGTACAAATCTGTCATTCTGCCCCTGAACAGGCAGTTAACCCACTGTTCCTAGGCCGTCATTGAAAATAAGAATATGTTCTTTAATTGACTTGCCTAGTTAAATAAAGGTAAAGTAAAAAAATACAAATAAAATGTGTCAGAGGAAACACCGTACAACTGCCGCTTTCAAGGTGCGGGACTCTAACCCGGAAGCTTACAAGAAATCCTGCTATGCCCTGCGACGGACCATCAAACAGGCAAAGCGTCAATACAGGGCTAAGATTGAATCCTACTACACCGGCTCCGACGCTCGTCTTATGTGGCAGGGCTTGCAAACTATTACAGACTAGACCCACTCCAATTTGCATACCGCCCAAACAGATGATGCAATCTCTATTGCACTCCACACTGCCCTTTCCCACCTGGACAAAAGGAACACCTATGTGAGAATGCTATTCATTGATACAGCTCAGCGTTCAACACCATAGTACCCTCAAAGCTCATCACTAAGCTAAGGATCCTGGGACTAAACACCTTCCTCTGCAACTGGATCCTGGACTTCTTGACGGGCCGCCCCCAGGTGGTGAGGGTAGGTAGCAACACATCTGCCACGCTGATCCTCAACACTGGAGCTCCACAGGGGTGCGTGCTCAGTCCCCTCCTGTACTCCCTGTTCACCCACGACTGCATGGCCAGGCACGACTCCAACACCATCATTAAGTTTGCAGACGACACAACCGCCTGATCACCGACAACGAAGAGACAGCCTATAGGGAGGAAGTCAGAGACCTGGCCGGGTGGTGCCAGAATAACAACCTATCCCTCAATGTAACCAATACTAAGAAGATGATTGTGGACTACAGGAAAAGGAGGACCGAGCACGTCCCCATTCTCATCGACGGGGCTGTAGTGGAGCAGGTTGAGTGCTTCAAGTTCCTTGGCGTCCACACCAACAACAAACTACAATAGTCCAAACACACCAAGACAGTCGTGAAGAGGGCACGACAAAGCCTATTCCCCCTCAGGAAACTAAAAAGATTTGGCATGGGTCCTGAGATCCTCAAAAGGTTCTACAGCTGCAACATCAGTTGGATGCAACCTCACTGGTTGCATCACTGCCTGGTACGGCAACTGCTCAGCCTCCAACCGCAAGGCACTACAGAGGGTAGTGTATACGGCCCAGTACATCACTGGCCTCACTACTTTTATAGCCTCACTACTGTATACAGCCTGTCTTTACTGTTGTTTTATTTCTTTACCTACCCATTGTTCACCTAACACCTATTTTGCAGTATTGGTTAGAGCCTGTAAGTAAGCATTTCACTGTCCCCTGTTGTTTTCGGGGGACATGACAAACTTTGATTTGATTTGACTGTGTCAGCGCGCATGCGCTCGGCCCGCCACAGGAGTCGCTAGAGGGTGATGGGAAGAGGACATCCCAGGCGGCCAAATCCTCCCCGAACCCGGACAACGCTGGGCCAATTGTGCGTTGCCTCATGGGTCTCCCGGTCGCGGCCCGGCTGCAACACAGCCCGGGATCGAACCCAGATCTGTAGTGAGGCCTCAAGCCCTGCAGTGCATTAGACCGCTGCACCACTCAGAAAGGCCACCATCAGATCTTTACAATGCTTAGAGAAGTGTTTTCCATCTTAGGAACCACATCAATATGATAGAAGGATATTATAATCTGTGCATCGTGTAAGGCAGCGTTTACACAGGCAGCTCATTTCTGATCTTTTGCCCATTACTATGGGCAAAAGAGCTGGTCTGATTGGTCAAAAGACCAAGTGGTGAATAAAAGATCAGAATTGAGCTGTCTGTATATACAGCCTAACGCACCCAGAACCTCAGGTGACCAGTCTTACCTGTACAGATCTCTGCCTACATCATCCTGGTTCTGAGCAAAGCCTCGGTCATCATCAGTGAAACTGAACCCTGTTCCTACCTGGACAAGAAAACACACACCTGACATTACAATCACACACTGTACACGCTGTTAGGTAACATTACAATCACACACTGTACATGCTGTTAGGTAACATTACAATCACACACTGTACATGCTGTTAGGTAACATTACAATCACACACTGTACATGCTGTTAGGTAACATTACAATCACACACTGTACATGCTGTTAGGTAACATTACATTATATTTCACATACTATTAAGTAACATTACACACATTTTGATGAGAAAACTATTAAAGCAGCATAGAAACCAAATCAAACCTGTCTGATACAGGATGTCCTAAATGGCACCCTATTCCCTATTTAGTACACTTTTTTTGACAAGAGGACCTGGTCAAAAGTAGAGCACTATAAAAGGGAATAGGGTGCCATTTGGATGCAAACAAACTGTGTTCATACATTCACAGGAAGGAAGTAGAAGCCATACGTACTGGATTGTCGATGTACAGAACAGAGTATCTGGATGTCCAGGGATAGTCTCTGTAGCCCACTGCAAACAGGTGAAACAACACAATACATGGAGAGAGATCCCACCACTACAGTAGGAACATACAGGTGGCTTTCTGATAGAAATGACAGACAGGGGTCAGTACAGAGACACGTTACTATACACCAGACAGGGGTCAGTACAGAGACACGTTACTATACACTAGACAGGGGTCAGTACAGAGACACGTTACTATACACTAGACAGGGGTCAGTACAGAGACACGTTACTAGACAGGGGTCAGTACAGAGACACGTTACTATACACTAGACAGGGGTCAGTACAGAGACACGTTACTATACACTAGACAGGGGTCAGTACAGAGACACGTTACTATACACCAGACAGGGGTCAGTACAGAGACACGTTACTATACACTAGACAGGGGTCAGTACAGAGACACGTTACTATACACCAGACAGGGGTCGGTACAGAGACACGTTACTATACACCAGACAGGGGTCGGTACAGAGACACGTTACTATACACCAGACAGGGGTCGGTACAGAGACACGTTACTATACACCAGACAGGGGTCGGTACAGAGACACGTTACTATACACTAGACAGGGGTCAGTACAGAGACACGTTACTATACACTAGACAGGGGTCAGTACAGAGACACGTTACTATACACTAGACAGGGGTCAGTACAGAGACACGTTACTATACACCAGACAGGGGTCAGTACAGAGACACGTTACTATACACTAGACAGGGGTCAGTACAGAGACACGTAATTATACACCAGACGGGTGAGTACAGAGACACGTTACTATACACCAGACAGGGGTCAGTACAGAGACACATGGCTATGTTGGTACCTGTTAGGTTCTTCAATACAACGTAGGGTCCATGTTCTACAAACAGTCCAAACATAGACGTGCCCCCAGGACCCCCCTGCAGCCACAGCAGGACTGGAGCAGTCTCAGGCCACTCCTGCAGAGAGACAGACAGATACAAGTTAGTAGTTCTCTAACAGTGGATAGTGGAGCCATCTTAGTGAGAGGCCTCCACCCAAAACCCTTCTAATACAACACTGTCACCTTGTGGCGAAGTCGTTGACACAGTTCTGAAGTAAACACTGTTTTATCACGAGGACCTTGGTAACGTCGGTAGCAGAAAGGACTTGTTTTGTACATACTTTATAGAGGCTAAGCCCATAAGTCTTTTGTTAAGTTTTCTGAAACCAAAACCTGTTGAAATGTACAATCCAAATAAAACTGCCCTGATTCACACATTCCTTTACAGGAGCTGATAAAAGGTGATGGCTAGACAAACACGTGCTATTGATTCTTGTCACGAGTGAAACTACAGAGGACACTGCAGCTGATATGGGTGGCACCCTATTCTCTATGGGGCCCTGGTGACAAGTAGTGCACTACAAAGGGAACAGGGTGCCATTTGGGACATGTGGTACTGTAGTGTACCTGAGCAGGGAAGAACCAGAAGTAGAGGTTGCTGTTGTATTTCTTGTTGACAGTGAGGTAGCCAGCATAACTCTTCACATTGGCACCAGGCAGGGGACCTACCAGACTCTGCTTCCGCGCTGAAAGATAGTTATTTGAAAGCAATGACCTGTTCTGTCTCAAACCTCGTTTCATCTCAACACTACGATTAGTCTCCCTCAGACTTCTGTGTAATGCTGTAACATTCATGATGTTAACTTCACAACGTCGTAACAACTGTTCTGCACACGGTTATGTCATGTTTTGTTGTGTGGACCCCAGGATGAGTAGCTGCTGCATGTGCAACAGCTAATGGGGATCCACCTGCATTGCTTGCTGTTTGGGGTTTTAGGCTGGGTTTCTGTACAGCACTTTAAAGATATCAGCTGATGTATGAAGGGCTATTATAAATACATTTGATTTGATCTGTGTTGATGATGCAAATAACATGATGCATAACGCAATCTCGTCTATTTTTTGAAAACTTGACAACAGCCTTGTACAACATCAGGGATAGCATTAACAGTTGAACAAATGAATAAAATAGTTTGAGTAAAGTAAACCAACCTACCCTCTTCGATGTTGCCCTTTTCCAGGTAGGGGGTGAGAAAGAGCGGCTTGCCAGGGTCGGCTCCTCCGGAGAGCATGCTGACACGGTGAGATCTCCGGCAGAAGAAACTCGAGCAGCCCCTTGACTGTGTCGCCTCCAGAGAAGCCCACAGGAGAAGGACACCCAGCGTCTCCTTCAACATTCTGTCAGGGGTGAGTGGAGAGCAGATACATTTGATAGTTTAGTTTCAACACAATTTCATTCTCACACATGTTTGCATTATCAAATGTTCAAATGTCTGCTTTAGATAGTTTGCGCATGTATTTAATTTAAAAAAAAATCTATATAAAAAAGAAGGAATTAGCTCGCCTAGTCAAATAACCATTGAGAGAACTGCACTGAATAATCCAATGACCAGGCTTTCATACGGCTTTATTTTGCACACATACCTCATAATTGGGGCTCGCCTCCTCAGGAGTTCAGAGAAATCAGCGAATCCGTGTTATAGAAGCGAGATAAATCAAATCATCTGTAGTTTCACGTTGCTGCTCCGCGGTTGTTACAAAAATGGATTGGTCACATGATCAACTGGGTGAGTGATCATGTGATTTCATGCTGTCTTGCGCAATCAAGTCCCTCATCCAATGGTGCGTTTCTGTTTCTCAACCATTCTTCATGTCGAAGAACTTTCGCAACTGCTAAATTCGACACCATTTTTTTACGGTCTATCCAAATGGTTCATGAATGTTACGGTTTTCTTCAGGCATTGTATTTTTTAGCTTTTTGGTTTTAAATAAATGGATGTAGGCCTATTCACATGTTTATCTTGGGTGAATTATTTATGTGCACATGGTTAGTCAATGACGTGAGGCACTAGCATTTTTACCAACTGCAGGCGAGAGCCTACACTCAAATTGATACATCGCCCCTAAACGTGGGAGACATTTTAGTATGCCTAGCTAAATAGATTTTAAATTGCGTGGTCTGAGAAGCACACACATGCATGCTATGTGAGGCAGGGGCACCATGTGTGTGTGTGTGTGTGGGGGGGGGGGGGGGGGGGGCGATTCTAAGTGCCTGTGACTGAAAGGGGCCCTAAAAAATTATTAGAACATTAGGTACATTTTTTTCAATATTCAATTATTTACATGAAATGGTTCGGCCCTGCCCCCAAACCAGGCGCGAACGGTACTTGCTAGCAGTGAATTGTCGGTGGAGCACCATGTCTCAGCTTCATAAAGAAAAATCTGGCTTCCAAAAACGAAAAGAAAGAAAAAGACAGGAAAGAGAATGTCACCCAATTTTCACAAAGGAAGTTGGGTGGAGTCCGTGTGTGGTGGAAATGAACCTGTTCGCTTAGCTACTTATGCTCCCATAATATTAGTTACTTAATATTATCTTCACAGAAAATGTTTGTGTGTTTTAGCTGACATTTAATCAATGCAGGAACACTTTTACCAAGCTATTCATAGTAAATGAGTTGTCCCTGCCTGGTGCCAGGGCCAACAGATGCAGCTTCAGACTCATCAGCCGTGTCCCCACACCCCTGAACCAGCCCTGTCTCCCATCCCCCTGAACCAGCCCTGTCTCCCCATCCCCCTGAACCAGCCCTGTCTCCCCATCCCCCTGAACCAGCCCTGTCTCCCCATCCCCCTGAACCAGCCCTGTCTCCCATCCCCCTGAACCAGCCCTGTCTCCCCATCCCCCTGAACCAGCCCTGTCTCCCATCCCCCTGAACCAGCCCTGTCTCCCCATCCCCCTGAACCAGCCCTGTCTCCCCATCCCCCTGAACCAGCCCTGTCTCCCCATCCCCCTGAACCAGCCCTGTCTCCCCATCCCCCTGAACCAGCCCTGTCTCCCCATCCCCCTGAACCAGCCCTGTCTCCCCATCCCCCTGAACCAGCCCTGTCTCCCCATCCCCCTGAACCAGCCCTGTCTCCCCATCCCCCTGAACCAGCCCTGTCTCCCCATCCCCCTGAACTAGCCCTGTCTCCCCATCCCCCTGAACCAGCCCTGTCTCCCCATCCCCCTGAACCAGCCCTGTCTCCCATCCCCCTGAACCAGCCCTGTCTCCCATCCCCATACCCCTGAACCAGCCCTGTCTCCCCATCCCCATTCCCCTGAACCAGCCCTGTCTCCCATCCCCATACCCCTGAACCAGCCCTGTCTCCCCATCCCCATACCCCTGAACCAGCCCTGTCTCCCCATCCCCATACCCCTGAACCAGCCCTGTCTCCCATCCCCATACCCCTGAACCAGCCCTGTCTCCGATCCCCATACCCCTGAACCAGCCCTGTCTCCCATCCCCATACCCCGGAACCAGCCCTGTCTCCCATCCCCATACCCCTGAACCAGCCCTGTCTCCGATCCCCATCCCCCTGAACCAGCCCTGTCTCCCATCCCCATACCCCTGAAACCAGCCCTGTCTCCCATCCCCATACCCCTGAACCAGCCCTGTCTCCCATCCCCATCCCCCTGAACCAGCCCTGTCTCCCATCCCCATACCCCTGAACCAGCCCTGTCTCCCATCCCCATACCCCTGAACCAGCCCTGTCTCCCCATCCCCCTGAACCAGCCCTGTCTCCCATCCCCATCCCCCTGAAACCAGCCCTGTCTCCCATCCCCATACCCCTGAACCAGCCCTGTCTCCCATCCCCATCCCCCTGAACCAGCCCTGTCTCCCATCCCCATCCCCCTGAACCAGCCCTGTCTCCCATCCCCATACCCCTGAACCAGCCCTGTCTCCCCATCCCCCTGAACCAGCCCTGTCTCCCATCCCCATACCCCTGAAACCAGCCCTGTCTCCCATCCCCATCCCCCTGAACCAGCCCTGTCTCCCATCCCCATCCCCCTGAACCAGCCCTGTCTCCCATCCCCATCCCCCTGAACCAGCCCTGTCTCCCATCCCCATCCCCCTGAACCAGCCCTGTCTCCCATCCCCATACCCCTGAACCAGCCCTGTCTCCCATCCCCATACCCCTGAACCAGCCCTGTCTCCCATACCCCTGAACCAGCCCTGTCTCCCATCCCCATCCCAATGAACCAGCCCTGTCTCCCCATCCCCCTGAACCAGCCCTGTCTCCCATCCCCATCCCAATGAACCAGCCCTGTCTCCCCATCCCCCTGAACCAGCCCTGTCTCCCATCCCCATCCCCCTGAACCAGCCCCGTCTCCCCATCCCCCTGAACCAGCCCTGTCTCCCATCCCCATACACCTGAACCAGCCCTGTCTCCCATCCCATACCCCTGAACCAGCCCTGTCTCCCATCCCCATACCCCGGAACCAGCCCTGTCTCCCATCCCCATACCCCTGAACCAGCCCTGTCTCCCCATCCCCCTGAACCAGCCCTGTCTCCCATCCCCATACCCCTGAAACCAGCCCTGTCTCCCATCCCCATACCCCTGAACCAGCCCTGTCTCCCATCCCCATCCCCCTGAACCAGCCCTGTCTCCCATCCCCATACCCCTGAACCAGCCCTGTCTCCCCATCCCCCTGAACCAGCCCTGTCTCCCATCCCCATCCCAATGAACCAGCCCTGTCTCCCCATCCCCCTGAACCAGCCCTGTCTCCCATCCCCATACCCCTGAACCAGCCCTGTCTCCCATACCCCTGAACCAGCCCTGTCTCCCATCCCCATCCCAATGAACCAGCCCTGTCTCCCCATCCCCCTGAACCAGCCCTGTCTCCCATCCCCATCCCAATGAACCAGCCCTGTCTCCCCATCCCCCTGAACCAGCCCTGTCTCCCATCCCCATCCCCCTGAACCAGCCCCGTCTCCCCATCCCCCTGAACCAGCCCTGTCTCCCATCCCCATACACCTGAACCAGCCCTGTCTCCCATCCCATACCCCTGAACCAGCCCTGTCTCCCATCCCCATACCCCGGAACCAGCCCTGTCTCCCATCCCCATACCCCTGAACCAGCCCTGTCTCCCCATCCCCCTGAACCAGCCCTGTCTCCCATCCCCATACCCCTGAAACCAGCCCTGTCTCCCATCCCCATACCCCTGAACCAGCCCTGTCTCCCATCCCCATCCCCCTGAACCAGCCCTGTCTCCCATCCCCATACCCCTGAACCAGCCCTGTCTCCCCATCCCCCTGAACCAGCCCTGTCTCCCATCCCCATCCCCCTGAACCAGCCCTGTCTCCCATCCCCATACCCCTGAACCAGCCCTACTCCCAACTGAAGAAGGAGGTGAGCAGCATTGTGTTGAATAACATGTCAGTTGGCATAATTACAGGAACTGCAATGCATTGAGGACAGGAATGTGATTCTCCAGTCAGGAAAAATCTTACTTGACACAGAGGCAGCCAATATCAGAGCCTTAAAGGAAGACATGCAGGCTCTTAGAGATGGATGGGAGTATTTCTGTCTGAGGCAACACTGATTGCTACGCAAATGAATGTTGCACCTCAATTTGGCAAGGAACACAGCCGCCAGAGGAAGAGATTCCACGGTGAGACCTCTCAAGAGGAGACAGCTCAGGACAGTGCAGCAACGGTGTTTCAGAACACAGTGTTTTTACTGCTATGGACGACATCATAAGTGACTTGGACACTAGGTTCCACAGCAATGCAAACATTGTAGAATAATTTTCTGCTGTTCTGAAAGTTGGGCAGATTAGTGAGGATAAAGTCCCTTCTGTGTGCCAACCACTGATCATGAAGTTTTCCAGAGATCTGACACCTGAGTTTCAACATGAAGTAAGTCACCTGAACACTGTATATGCTGCCACTTTCCCCCCTAACTTGTCCCCTCTTGGTCTCCTGACACCTGAACACTGTATATGCTGACACTCTCCCCTCCTAACCTGTCCCCTCTTGGTCTCCTGAACACTGTATATATGCTGCCACTCTCCCCTCCTAACCTGTCCCCTCTTGGTCTCCTGACACCTGAACACTGTATATGCTGACACTCTCCCCTCTTAACCTGTCCCCTCTTGGTCTCCTGACACCTGAACACTGTATATGCTGCCACTTTCCCCTCCTAACCTGTCCCCTCTTGGTCTCCTGACACCTGAACACTGTATATGCTGCCACTCTCCCCTCCTAACCTGTCCCCTCTTGGTCTCCTGAACACTGTATATGCTGCCACTCTCCCCTCCTAACCTGTCCCCTCTTGGTCTCCTGAATGCAATTAGTAAGATGCAGCTGCAAACAGTTTTGTAGAAGTGTGCATTGCTTTACTTCTATTTTCCACACTGCCTGTGGCTGTTGCTGGTGGTGAGAGAGCTTTCAGTAAGCTAAAACTGGTCAACTATTTGAGGTCCACTATGTCCCAGGACAGGCTGTGCAGTCTTGCCATGCTGTCCGTTGAAAGTCAGTTAGTTAGAAAGCTGGACTTCAAAGACTTGATCAGGGACTTTGCTAGTTAGAAGGCTGGGCTCCTGGTGAGTAAGGCTGAGCAGGGGCCAGTGGTATCTGTTAAATGGCTATGGATACTGGATCACTACACACATGATGCCCACAGGCTGAGCAGGGGCCAGTGGTATCTGTTAAATGACTATGGATACTGGGTCACTACACACATGATGCCCACAGGCTCAGCAGGGGCCAGTGGTATCTGTTAAATGGCTATGGATACTGGATCACTACACACATGATGCCCACAGGCTGAGAACAAGGCTGAGAACAGACTGAGAACAAGATACATCTCATAGTAATGGCTGGATTGACATAACATTTGTTGTGCACAATCAAGTCCCCAAGTGGAAGAAACCTATTGATTTGGTGACCTCTTGACCTTTCCTCTGGCGCCATCATCAGGCCTTTTCATTTTCAGATCCATTTTGTTTTCCATTTCCACTTTTACAGCTGCTTATTTTCTCGTTGGTATATATACTTAGTTCAATAATATGCTGCTGATTTTATTATTTTGTTTATTATATCATTCTATAGATGATACAGTTAATTGATTTTAATTGAAGAGGTTGATGTATATTTAAGTTATTTATTTTAAGTTATTCATTCATGTTAAGAGAATTTTCCATTCAAGAGTTTGACCATTAAAATGACATTTAGACTGTAAAAGATGGCCTTTAATACAGTTCTTATAGAGGGGATCAGTCTTGTATCAAATAGTGAATTCCACTGTATGCAGAATGTTGCATGTCTGCACAGTGTTATATTATCACAGCTCACTCAGTAAATATCGAACAGTAAATATTGGACTACAAGAGAGTTGCAAGCCTGCAAAGGTAGAGTTATTTAAAGCTTTGAGTGGGTCGATTGGCTTCTGGAGGTGTGTGGTTACAGAAATGCTTCTGGAGGTGTGTGGTTACAGAAATTGTGCAGGGTTGGTGTGGCCTGTGGTGGTGGGGCCCAATGTGATGTCTTTTCATGGGGCCCAAAATCCCTGGCTGCGCCCCTGATGTGAGTTGACAGAGGCTGCGTTTAGACAGGCAGCCCAATTGTTATATTTTTTCCACTAATTGATCTTTTAACCAATCACGTCAGATCTTTTCACATCAATGTCTTTTTCAGAGCTGATCTGATTGTTCAAACAAAATATCAGAATTGGGCTTCCTGTGCTATAAAAATATAGCCCAGAGAGAACCTATTTTTAGGCTGTTGAAATCAATATCCTATGGTTTAAATGGACTTTAAATGGTGTAAATGGACTTGGTTTGGAGTTGGACACATGCAATATAGCAGAATACAGTTGTCATCATGTTAATGTCCTGATTAAACATCCTGAAATATGTATTTTATTCTGGTTATTTGTTATTATTGCATTGGGGAGTGGGGACACTGAACCAGCAGCAGCCTGCCCTGCACCCAGCCACTCTGTCACCATCATATTGAAATCAAAGGTCAGAGCTCTGGGGAACAGATCTGCTTCAGATTGACTGGAGTTCAGAGGTCTCTCTCAGTCTACTGAATACTTCCGCTTTAAGAAGGCGGCTCCGTCTCAGTGTAGTGTGTTTATACGATCCCAGAAGTGGCACCACCACATGGAAAACGATACTGTGTTTTTAATTCAACATGGCGAAAGCATATGCCGCTCTTCCAGTGGATACGTTTGACAAACTTTAATTGTGTGTATAGTGGTGCGTTTCGACAAGATGATCGAAAGTTGATATTGTTCCTGTGATCCTGTCTGACTATTTTTACACCGCTGCCAGTGAGTGGAGCTACAGTAAATGCGGCAACATACGGCGCGCAGGGAAAGGAACCGAGAGAAGTGAACGCGTGCTGGAACGTTACACATACAAGAGGAGAAATTTAGAAAACGGACGTGAAATAAACAGTGTTAGTTCGTGCCAAATCAGTGAGTGAGATGGACGGACTACGGGTAACGGGCTGTGAGCGCACCTCAACCGACGGCGAGTGAACAGACCGAGTCTGAAGCGGATTGGAATGGCAGCATCCAGCAACTCAAGCCTGTCGGGTTCATCAGTGTCTTCTGGTAAGAGCCCGAAATTAAAATATTTTGTTTGATGAAACAAATAATAAACAATGTACTATATATTATTCGGCCTTAACATGTTATTATTTGTTAGGCTTATCAATGATAATATTATCACCCTTGTTATTCTCTCTCTTCAATATTTATTGCATAATGCAAGTAATATAGGGACTTGAGAGGTAACCGTGTCATAGTTGACATGCATGAAGTTCGTTTGTGATACACATTATGTAACTTTAAAAAAATATCGATCTGTGCGTAATTGACAGACATCACCCAATAAGTCACGACGACAGTCGTCTACGTTCGCATCGATAATAATTCATTTCATGCCTCCTCATCTCTTGATCTCTTTCACATCTGCCGCAGCTGAGCAGAATGATCAACGTTCCACTTTCAAGAGCTTGATTGAGTGACATACCAGTCCTGTCGTTCGCAATTAGGATGTTTTTATTCTATTTTAACGCACACCTTCTTGCGTCTGGTTTCAGTGAGGAATCATCTTGGATAGGAGGTGAACGCCTCTATCAATGTACAGGCTGAGATTGTAGGGTTGGAATTGTCATTGATGTACATATGTTTTTGTTTGGATAACTACCATTACATTCTCAATTGTCCCCATAATCCTTGTTGACTGGCCATTGTGGCCACTGCTATATTCTGTTGGTAGCGGCACCAGGGATGGTGTCCCTCTAACTAAATCTACCATTTCCCATCATGCAGAGACCGTGCTTGATGTGACATATATTCTGTTGGTAGCGGCACAAGGGATGGTGTCCCTCTAACTAAATCTACCATTTCTCATCATGCAGAGACCGGGCTTGATGTGACATATATTCTGTTGGTAGCGGCACCAGGGATGGTGTCCCTCTAACTAAATCTACCATTTCCCATCATGCAGTGACCGAGCTTGATGTGACATTTCAAAAATACTTGTTTATTCCCAGTAAAACATTTTGAAGTTGGTCACTCACTAGTTGGCAAGATGCCATATATGCTGTGTTCTGATTGTCTTTAGATACTGATAGAGGATTCTCTGGGTTTCTTAACAAACACCGCCTTGCCCTGCACAGTTGACTGTTCCTATGTTCATTGATGGTTTGTGAGACAAGCAACATATGCTTCACTATGGTGGAGTTTATTTTAAGGGTGACTCCGGGTAGAATAGTGGAGGCAACATCAGACACAACACACACTCTCTCCTGGCTATTAAACTACTAGAATAACCACTTCTCCACTGAGATATAACACACACACACACTCTCTCTCTCCTGGCTATTAAACTACTAGAATAACCACTTCTCCACTGAGATATAACACACACACACACACACACACACACACACACACACACACACACACACACACACACACACACACACACTCTCTCCTGGCTATTAAACTACTAGAATAACCACTTCTCCACTGAGATATAACACACACACACACTCTCCTGGCTATTAAACTACTAGAATAACCACTTCTCCACTGAGATATAACACACACACACACACACACTCTCCTGGCTATTAAACTACTAGAATAACCACTTCTCCACTGAGATATAACACACACACACACTCTCTCCTGGATATTAAACTACTAGAATAACCACTTCTCCACTGAGATATAACACACACACACACACACACACACTCTCCTGGCTATTAAACTACTAGAATAACCACTTCTCCACTGAGATATAACACACACACACTATCTCCTGGATATTAAACTACTAGAATAACCACTTCTCCACTGAGATATAACACACACACACTCTCTCCTGGATATTAAACTACTAGAATAACCACTTCTCCACTGAGATATAACACACACACACACTCTCCTGGATATTAAACTACTAGAATAACCACTTCTCCACTTCTCCACACACACACACACACACACTCTCTCCTGGCTATTAAACTACCAGAATAACCACTTCTCCACTGAGATATAACACACACACACACACACACTCCTGGCTATTAAACTACTAGAATAACCACTTCTCCACTGAGATATAACACACACACACACTCTCTCCTGGCTATTAAACTACTAGAATAACCACTTCTCCACTGAGATATAACACACACACACACTCTCTCCTGGCTATTAAACTACTAGAATAACCACTTCTCCACTGAGATATAACACACACACACTCTCTCCTGGCTATTAAACTACTAGAATAACCACTTCTCCACTGAGATATAACACACACACACTCTCTCCTGGCTATTAAACTACTAGAATAACCACTTCTCCACTGAGATATAACACACACACACTCTCTCTCCTGGCTATTAAACTACTAGAATAACCACTTCTCCACTGAGATATAACACACACACACACACTCTCCTGGCTATTAAAATACTAGAATAACCACTTCTCCACTGAGATATAACACACACACACTCTCTCTCCTGGCTATTAAACTACTAGAATAACCACTTCTCCACTGAGATATAACACACACACACACTCTCCTGGCTATTAAACTACTAGAATAACCACTTCTCCACTGAGATATAACACACACACACACACTCTCCTGGCTATTAAACTACTAGAATAACCACTTCTCCACTGAGATATAACACACACACACACTCTCTCCTGGCTATTAAACTACTAGAATAACCACTTCTCCACTGAGATATAACACACACACACACTCTCTCCTGGCTATTAAACTACTAGAATAACCACTTCTCCACTGAGATATAACACACACCCCCTTCCTGTGGTTACTGGCGTGGCTTTCACATACATTAACCAACAGTGTGATGGGGTTGTTTGTCCTTTATACCCTGACAAACATGGGCACCACACGCTTATCTATACTCAGGAGGAGGCCACAGCCAGCGACTGCTGTTTCACACTCTGTTATACTGTGTGTTCAGGAGGAGGCTACAGCCTGCGACTGCTGTTTCACACTCTGTTATACTGTGTGTTCAGGAGGAGGTTTAGCCAGCGACTGCTGTTTCACACTCTGTTATACTGTGTGTCCAGGAGGAGGTTTAGCCTGCGACTGCTGTTTCACACTCTGTTATACTGTGTGTTCAGGAGGAGGCTACAGCCAGCGACTGCTGTTTCACACTCTGTTATACTGTGTGTTCAGGAGGAGGCTACAGCCAGCGACTGCTGTTTCACACTCTGTTATACTGTGTGTTCAGGAGGAGGCTACAGCCAGCGACTGCTGTTTCACACTCTGTTATACTGTGTGTTCAGGAGGAGGCTTCAGCCTGCGACTGCTGTTTCACACTCTGTTATACTGTGTGTTCAGGAGGAGGCTTCAGCCTGCGACTGCTGTTTCACACTCTGTTATACTGTGTGTTCAGGAGGAGGCTACAGCCAGCGACTGCTGTTTCACACTCTGTTATACTGTGTGTTCAGGAGGAGGTTTAGCCAGCGACTGCTGTTTCACACTCTGTTATACTGTGTGTTCAGGAGGAGGCCACAGCCAGCGACTGCTGTTTCACACTCTGTTATACTGTGTGTTCAGGAGGAGGCTACAGCCAGCGACTGCTGTTTCACACTCTGTTATACTGTGTGTTCAGGAGGAGGCTACAGCCAGCGACTGCTGTTTCACACTCTGTTATACTGTGTGTTCAGGAGGAGGCTTCAGCCAGCGACTGCTGTTTCACACTCTGTTATACTGTGTGTTCAGGAGGAGGCTACAGCCAGCGACTGCTGTTTCACACTCTGTTATACTGTGTGTTCAGGAGGAGGCTACAGCCAGCGACTGCTGTTTCACACTCAGTTATACTGTGTGTTCAGGAGGAGGCTACAGCCAGTGACTGCTGTTTCACACTCTGTTATACTGTGTGTTCAGGAGGAGGCTACAGCCAGCGACTGCTGTTTCACACTCTGTTATACTGTGTGTTCAGGAGGAGGCTAAGCCAGCGACTGCTGTTTCACACTCTGTTATACTGTGTGTTCAGGAGGAGGCTTCAGCCTGCGACTGCTGTTTCACACTCTGTTATACTGTGTGTTCAGGAGGAGGCTAAGCCAGCGACTGCTGTTTCACACTCTGTTATACTGTGTGTTCAGGAGGAGGCTTCAGCCTGCGACTGCTGTTTCACACTCAGTTATACTGTGTGTTCAGGAGGAGGCTACAGCCAGCGACTGCTGTTTCACACTCTGTTATACTGTGTGTTCAGGAGGAGGCTACAGCCAGCGACTGCTGTTTCACACTCTGTTATACTGTGTGTTCAGGAGGAGGCTTTAGCCTGCGACTGCTGTTTCACACTCTGTTATACTGTGTGTTCAGGAGGAGGCCACAGCCAGCGACTGCTGTTTCACACTCTGTTATACTGTGTGTTCAGGAGGAGGCTACAGCCAGCGACTGCTGTTTCACACTCTGTTATACTGTGTGTTCAGGAGGAGGCTACAGCCAGCGACTGCTGTTTCACACTCTGTTATACTGTGTGTTCAGGAGGAGGCTACAGCCAGCGACTGCTGTTTCACACTCTGTTATACTGTGTGTTCAGGAGGAGGCTACAGCCAGCGACTGCCGTTTCACACTCTGTTATACTGTGTGTTCAGGAGGAGGCTACAGCCAGCGACTGCCGTTTCACACTCTGTTATACTGTGTGTTCAGGAGGAGGCTTCAGCCTGCGACTGCTGTTTCACACTCTGTTATACTGTGTGTTCAGGAGGAGGCTTCAGCCAGCGACTGCTGTTTCACACTCTGTTATACTGTGTGTTCAGGAGGAGGCTTCAGCCAGCGACTGCTGTTTCACACTCTGTTATACTGTGTGTTCAGGAGGAGGCTACAGCCAGCGACTGCTGTTTCACACTCTGTTATACTGTGTGTTCAGGAGGAGGCTTCAGCCAGCGACTGCTGTTTCACACTCTGTTATACTGTGTGTTCAGGAGGAGGCTACAGCCAGCGACTGCCGTTTCACACTCTGTTATACTGTGTGTTCAGGAGGAGGCTTCAGCCTGCGACTGCTGTTTCACACTCAGTTTGTTTGAGCAGCTGTGGCACTTTTCCAGGTCATATTCTGAACATTTGTGACATCAGTCTTTTTCTATTCTCTATATGATTGACTCAGGTTAAGATAACAATGTGACCAAAAGTTCCAGAATGTACAGTGGGTGGGAGTAGCACTGACCTTTGATCCTATTGCTGCTGGGTCGTCGTTGTCAGAGTGAACATATGATATGATAGCCTGTATTTATTTAGCGTCTTCTAATCCCCCACCCAACCATACCGCACCACCATACCACAGAAATGACCCAGAAGGCTCTGCTGCCCATGGGAGCCAAGACACAATGTTTGTGTCCCAAATGGTACCCTATGATCTATGAAGTGCACGACATAAGGAATAGGGAGCCATTTGGGACGCGAGATCCGTTCCAGGCTGATACAGGCTGTCTGTGCTGACTTCATACTTCACAAGACATTATCTCATGAGTACGTTGCCAAAAGCACTGGAATTACCACTTGACCATCTTTTTTAAGGGAAAGTATTTTCTGACTGTGGTGTGGAGGCTTGTCATTATTGTTGGGCTCTCGATATAATTACCAGACGTTACGAGGTGCTGTGCTGCCAGGGACAGAGGGCCTGTCACACATGGCTATCATTATCTTCCTGGAGAGCTTTCTGGCTGACAGAGACATTTTGAATAATCTTTTCTATGAGGCGTATGACTCCATCTGCAGCACAAATTACACCCTGTACCCTATATAGTGCACTACTTTTGATCAGGGCCCATAAGGATCTGGTCATAAGTAGTGTACTATATAGGGTGCCATTTAGGATGCAACCTCAGAAATGAATCTGAACACAACACGTTCTGCTTCATATTAGCCCCTTGTTTTCCTGCTGCTGCTGTAAACAAATGTTGCTGTGATGCTGCTGTCTTCAGCTGTTTCTATGTGACCGTAGTCTCTAGTCTGCAAGCCTTAATTGACTAGACCGTCCTCTCTCGGTGGAGACACAGCGGTTGTGTGAGGAAACTACAGAACATGAGCGTGGTCGGTCCAGCCAATCAAGACTTTGAAGTTATTCTTGATGAAACTACCAGGATGGACAGAAAGACATCCCGCTGTAGGATGTTACCAACAATGTTTATCCATCCCGCTGTAGGATGTTACCAACAATGTTTATCCATCCCGCTGTAGGATGTTACCAACAATATAAATCTGGGTAATACAGTTGGAGGAAGATTAGACCATTGATGAAAAGCCATTTCCCAGGCACTGACTTGCACTGTATATTACATACATTCCATTGGAAAAAAACTAGAGATTGTGAAATCTATCACCAATCATTTTTCTTTCCCCTGGATAAAAAACCCCCCATTTGTGTCCGTGCACTGATCTGAGAGACGACTCCTCCACATTCCTGGCACAGGAGCGCTGAGTAGTGTGCACCAGCACACTGTTAGTCACACGGCTCTCAGCAAACACTCTGCCCTACTCTGGCTGGGAATAAATGGAGGGATACAGGATGAGTGTATCTCGTCTTCTGTCCGAGCCCTGCAACCACACCGTTGGATAGTAGTAGAGGCAGGTTGTGTGTCTCATAGGTTGCTTCCCAAATGGCACCCTGTTCCCTATATAGTGCCCTGGCCCACCAGTGCACTATATAGGAAACAGTGTGCCATTTGTGACGCAGACACAGTCTTGTAAAGGAAGAGAGCCGTCTGTTCTTCAACATCATTATCCTGCAGGTGTTTCTGTCCCACTCTGTTCTGCATCACATAGGCCTTCACATGTGGAGTGGAAGCTGTTTACTAGTCATGACTAGTCCGGCTTCAGGACTGTACTGGTGTCAAACGATAAGGATTACATTCTCTTCACATTGTAGTAACTTTAGCAGGTTCTCACCCTCGAAGTGACAAACACAAACTAAACAGTTGTCTGTTTTTATGAAAACATAATAAATGGCCTAATGTTTCCATCCTCCCTAACTGATGGAGCCTGGCCTGGTGCTAACCTAACCAGCACTGTTTTTCCTCCCTAACTGATGGAGCCTGGCCTGGTGCTAACCTAACCAGCACACTGTGTTTCCTCCCTAACTGATGGAGCCTGGCCTGGTGCTAACCTAACCAGCACACTGTGTTTCCTCCCTAACTGATGGAGCCTGGCCTGGTGCTAACCTAACCAGCACACTGTGTTTCCTCCCTAACTGATGGAGCCTGGCCTGGTGCTAACCTAACCAGCACACTGTGTTTCCTCCCTAACTGATGGAGCCTGGCCTGGTGCTAACCTAACCAGCACACTGTGTTTCCTCCCTAACTGATGGAGCCTGGCCTGGTGCTAACCTAACCAGCACACTGTTTTTCCTCCCTAACTGATGGAGCCTGGCCTGGTGTTAACCTAACCAGCACACTGTGTTTCCTCCCTAACTGATGGAGCCTGGCCTGGTGCTAACCTAACCAGCACACTGTGTTTCCTCCCTAACTGATGGAGCCTGGCCTGGTGCTAACCTAACCAGCACACTGTGTTTCCTCCCTAACTGATGGAGCCTGGCCTGGTGTTAACCTAACCAGCACACTGTGTTTCCTCCCTAACTGATGGAGCCTGGCCTGGTGCTAACCTAACCAGCACACTGTGTTTCCTCCCTAACTGATGGAGCCTGGCCTGGTGCTAACCTAACCAGCACACTGTGTTTCCTCCCTAACTGATGGAGCCTGGCCTGGTGCTAACCTAACCAGCACACTGTGTTTCCTCCCTAACTGATAGAGCCTGGCCTGGTGCTAACCTAACCAGCACACTGTGTTTCCTCCCTAACTGATGGAGCCTGGCCTGGTGCTAACCTAACCAGCACACTGTATGCAGTCCAAAGGGTTTTATAACCCACAAAACTGTTATTTATTTTGCATAGCATATTGTGCATACCTGTGCACGCAAACACACACACATGCACACACTTGCTGTCTGGATATGCTTGTTTTAGAACAGTTTGATGCACAGATGGTCTCCCCACAGGGGCTGTGCTACATCCCTGTGTGTGTGGCCATATGTTTGGTTGGGTCTAGCTGTCCATATGGATAGTGATGATGGTGAAAGGAGCGCGGGGTCTCTTTCTGTGAATAGGCGTGTTCCAAGGTGATTCCACACCAACGGGAGAGGATACCAATGTAAAAGCATGTTTAACATCCTTCCTCCCAATGAAGTTTCCATGTGAGAATTCCCAGAACAATCTGAGATGCCAAAAATATCTTCTGCTCACGTGGAATCTACATTTTGTTCAATCTTGCTTGAGCACAAGTCCTCTCAGGGGAGAACGTCTTTGCTAAGCTTGATCTTTATTCATCTCTTATTCTCTTTGCTTCCAAAACAAACACCCTGAGAACACACACACACACACACACACACACACACACACCACTGTAATTATTTTATCAAATTCTTCCAATGACTGGTGAGTAACAGAAGGGCATCACAATGAATATCCTGTCTGTCTCCTGAGGGGACAACCTTTACCCTCCAGCTACTGTGTGTGTGTGTGTCTGTGTGTGTGTGTGTGTGTGTGTGTTATCTCACTATTCTTCCTCCACAACACACAGGCTGCAGCAGTTCAACTTTCCCTATTTGAAATTCAGTCTCAAACCAGTATATCTTCAGCTTTCCCACCCCCTTTCTTATGCCTACGCATACAGCACACACAACCAATCATGTCATATTATTTAAGCGTGTTATAACAAGTCCTTATATCTTGAGCTTCGCCAGGACCTTAATAGGACCTTAAACTCCTCTAGAGTAGAATGCGTCAGCTCTGGGCCTGCCCTTAAGGACCTCCCACCCCCAGACAATACCCTTCCAGAATAACCAGTTATTAAAAAGAGAGCATTCTGCAAATGATCCCAAGTAGAATCATTTCATTTTGACTGTTCACCAGAGCAGAGACACAATGACCCCCCCCCCCCCCCCAAGCAATTTGCCCACACTGGAGTAAATGGAGCCGGAAGGCCAGTCAATTTTCTATGAATCAAGCCGTGTTTTGAGTTGGGAAAGTTTGTCCATAAAGTCTCTCTCCTGAGTGCTGTTTCTAGATCTATTGAACAAAGGCTTTGTGACACATCCAGTATATCCAGTATGGTTACTTCCCTAATGGCTCCCTATACCCAACCCTAGCTTCATGACCACATCCTGGTTCAACCCTAACCCTCATCCATAACCCTAACTCTAGCTTCATGACCACATCCTGGTTCAACCCTAACCCTAATCCACAACCCTAACCCTAGCTTCATGACCACATCCTGGTTCAACCCTAACCCTAATCCACAACCCTAACTCGAGCTTCATGACCACATCCTGGTTCAACCCTAATCCTAGCTTCATGACCACATCCTGGTTCAACCCTAGCTTCATGACCACATCCTGGTTCAACCCTAGCTTCATGACCACATCCTGGTTCAACCCTAGCTTCATGACCACATCCTGGTTCAAACCTAGCTTCATGACCACATCCTGGTTCAACCCTAACTTCATGGGAACAGGGTGCCACTTGGATCCAACACTGAATATGCACCTCAAAGCTCTCTGTGACTGTATGGAAATTGCCAATGATGACAACAAAACATTCAGTGTGGTTGACATGGTGATCCAGTGGACCAGTCACTCACTCAGACTAAACTTACTGTGACTGTCATTGTCTGGTTGGTTCCAGACAATGACAGTAAGCAGGTTTGGTCTGCCAGTGAGTTGTTGACTATAAATATAGTGCACTACTGAGAGTGAGAGGGCACAATGACACACCCCTCCATGCACACACGTGGCTCTTCTTGACTCTTACAGGTGGGCCTGTGGCAGCCATAGGGTAGTTAGCATGCAGCCCGTCCCCTGGGGGGGAATAGTGGGTTGGCATATTGACCCCTAGATAGATGTCCCTGGGTCTTTTTAAATGAACTCTGTCTTTTTACCTTTTTTAATGTGATTCATTGTTCACACATGCAGTTACTCCAGCTGTCTGTGAGATCCTTCCGCCGCGAACCGTAGAGAGCTGTGATGTATTAAGGACACTTTCCATCATTCCACCTGCTTCAGTATTACTAGCTCCATTTACACTGATTCCTGACTGCGTGTCGGTGAGATCCTTCTGCCGGGAACCGTAGAGATGTGATGTATTAAGGACACTTTCCATCATCATTCCACCTGCTGCAGTATCACTAGCTCCATTTACACTGATTCCTGACTGAGTGTCTGTGCGGTAGCAGAGGACTTAAGCCTACAGTAGGTTTCTACGTTTCTGGGATGGTTGACATGCACAGCCTTGCCAGCTGAAGATCCATAGTATAGCCATACTAATTAATTAGTCATGTCCTGTTACAGTATACAAGCATATGTCAAGGTACTTATGGTGCATATAGTAGGTAGTATATTATGCAGGAGGAAGTTGTACCAACGTATGAGTTAGTAAGGGAATAGGGTGGGCATGATGACGGAGTACAAGGAGTAAGAAATGGTGGTTACATTTTCCTTCACTAAACACAAACCTCAACCGTTCATGCAATTAAAGTACACATTTCTCCTCAGGTTCCAGTAGATCTCATGGGTATTGGGCTGGAAATTGCATTTCCACATGTTTTAATTTGCTTTGTCCTTGGGTAATGAATACTGTGTGTCATCATGGCATAACGCTTGCCTTTAAAGGTGTTTTATAAAGATGGATCTATCTGTGAAGAAGGGATATATCCCTGCGCTGCACCAGGTGCTATAGATCTGTTGTGTGGCAACTATATTCACTCACTGAGCAATGAGTAGCTCAAGAGGCTTCACAGTGTGAATAAACCCTGTGTATAATTATGCTGGTCTAGCAGAATAACTAGACTGAGATGTAAACAACCCTGAAATAACCATGGTGATGATGAGTTCATAATCCATTCAGAGGGAATGGAACTGGGACGCAGAGAGACGGACAATTCACCCAAGAAAGAATAAAACGCTTCTATATGCCCGTTGTCTAACCCCTTTACCTCCCTTCTGTCTAGTTCTGAACTGTCTCTGTCTGTTTCTCTGTCTGTCCAATTTAAGGGCTTTATTGGCATGGGAAACATATGTTTGCCAAAGCAAGTGAAATGGATTATAAAATAAAAAGTAACAGTAAACATTACACTTAGAGAATTTCCAAAAGAATAAAAACATTTCAAATGTAAGTGTGTGTGTGTGTGTGTGTGTGTGTGTGTGTGTGTGTGATACATACACCGTGTTGTAATGATGTGCAAATAGTTAAAGTACGAAAGGGAAAATAAATAAATCATAAGTATAGGTTATATTTACAATGGTGTTTGTTCTTCACTGGTTGCCTTTTAATCTTGTGGCAACAGGTCACAAATCTTGCTACTGTGGTATTTCCCCCAATAGGTATGGGAGTCTGTCTTTCTCTCTCTCTCTGACCACTAACCCGCCTCCTGTGTTGTCGTTTCAGATCCTGAGGATTACCAACCGCCCATATGGAAGTCTTACTGTAAGTGTCTGAAGTACTGTTTATCCACTGTAAAGTCTTGGTTGTCCACCAGGAATGTGGAACGCTAGAAGCCTAGTCATCATGGCCGCCAGGCTGCTGCATGTCACTACAAAGGACTCTTATATGTGATCATATAAGGATATTAAAGCAGAAATACTCCTCTGTTACAGTTAGTGTGTACAGTAAGGCTTCTTGGGACACGCCATGCCTCAGCACAGCTTCCTGCTACTTCTCTCTCCTCTCCAGTCTTCTAACACTGGCTGAGAGAGATTTTTAGAGCTCACCAGTGGAGGCTGCTGAGGGGAGGACGGCTCTGAATAATGTCTGGAATGGAATAGTGTCCTACACAACCATGTTCATGATTCCATTCACTCCATTCCAGCCATTATTACGAGCCGTACTCCCCTCCGCAGCCTCAACTGGAGCTCACTATGTCTTCATGTCCGTGGAAGACAACCCGTGTGTGTGTCTGTGGAAGACAACCCGTGTCTGTGGAAGACAACCCGTGTGTCTGTGGAAGACAACCCGTGTGTGTGTGGAAGACAACCCGTGTGTGTGTGGAAGACAACCCGTGTGTGTGTGTGTGTGTGTGGAAGACAACCCGTGTGTGTGTGTCTGTGGAAGACAACCCGTGTGTGTGTGTGTCTGTGGAAGACAACCCGTGTGTGTGTGTCTGTGGAAGACAACCCGTGTGTGTGTGTCTGTGGAAGACAACCCGTGTGTGTGTGTGTGTGTGTGGAAGACAACCCGTGTGTGTGTGTGGAAGACAACCCGTGTGTGTGTGGAAGACAACCCGTGTGTGTGTGTGGAAGACAACCCGTGTGTGTGTGTGGAAGACAACCCGTGTGTGTGTGTCCGTGGAAGACAACCCGTGTGTGTGTGTGTGTGTGTGTGTGTCCGTGGAAGACAACCCGTGTGTGTTCGTGTCCGTGGAAGACAACCCGTGTGTGTTCGTGTCCGTGGAAGACAACCCGTGTCTTGCTGGTTGTTGTGAGTTGTCCTGACTAAAACAAACTCAGTCAGGAGTCTGCCTCCTCCTGCATGAAAAGTCTGTTGTGGGGAAGATTCAGTACAGAGACTTAACCTGTTACACTACTCCCAATGCTGTTACATTACAATGAGGAAACGGCACCGCTCCCAATGCTGTTATATTACAATGAGGAAACGGCACTGCTCCCCATGCTGTTATATTACAATGAGGAAACGGCACTGCTCCCAATGCTGTTATATTACAATGAGGAAACGGCACTGCTCCCAATGCTGTTACATTACAATGAGGAAACGGCACTACTCCCAATGCTGTTACATTACAATGAGGAAACGGCACTGCTCCCAATGCTGTTACATTACAATGAGGAAACGGCACTGCTCCCAATGCTGTTACATTACAATGAGGAAACGGCACTGCTCCCAATGCTGTTATATTACAATGAGGAAACGGCACTACTCCCAATGCTGTTATATTACAATGAGGAAACGGCACTGCTCCCAATGCTGTTACATTACAATGAGGAAACGGCACTGCTCCCAATGCTGTTATATTACAATGAGGAAACGGCACTACTCCCAATGCTGTTATATTACAACGAGGAAACGGCACTACTCCCAATGCTGTTATATTACAACGAGGAAACGGCACTACTCCCAATGCTGTTATATTACAACGAGGAAACGGCACTGCTCCCAATGCTGTTATATTACAACGAGGAAACGGCACTACTCCCAATGCTGTTATATTACAACGAGGAAACGGCACTACTCCCAATGCTGTTATATTACAACGAGGAAACGGCACTACTCCCAATGCTGTTATATTACAACGAGGAAACGGCACTGCTCCCAACGCTGTTATATTACAATGAGGAAACGGCACTGCTCCCAATGCTGTTACATTACAACGAGGAAACGGCACTGCTCCCAATGCTGTTACATTACAACGAGGAAACGGCACTACTCCCTAATGCTGTGTTACATTACAATGAGGAAACGGCACTGCTCCCAATGCTGTTACATTACAATGAGGAAACGGCACTGCTCCCAATGCTGTTACATTACAATGAGGAAACGGCACTGCTCCCAATGCTGTTATATTACAATGAGGAAACGGCACTACTCCCAATGCTGTTATATTACAATGAGGAAACGGCACTGCTCCCAATGCTGTTACATTACAACGAGGAAACGGCACTGCTCCCAATGCTGTTACATTACAACGAGGAAACGGCACTACTCCCTAATGCTGTGTTACATTACAATGAGGAAACGGCACTACTCCCAATGCTGTGTTACATCACAATGAGGAAACGGCACTACTCCCAATGCTGTGTTACATTACAATGAGGAAACGGCACTACTCCCAATGCTGTGTTACATTACAATGAGGAAGACAGACACTGTCTGTCTCTTCTAATCCTGTTTCGTCCAACATTCTTAGGATGCGTCCTCAAGTGGCACCCTGTTCCCTATTTAATGCATTACTTTTGCACCAAATATGTAAACATGTATAATTTTGTGTTCTTCACCAATAATTCTGTTATTAGAAAGTAGTGCACTATGTATGGAATAGGGTGCTATTTGGTACACACTTAGTGTCATGCACATTCCTATTGCATCACATGAGTATAGTATAATCTGTCTCCAGTAAAGCCCTTAGAATAGGTACATTACAGACAATAGGCCTAGTGTCCCCAGCTCAGCTGTGATATATTATACTGTGGCAGTCTTAACCGTAGATGTGATTTAATCTCGCTCCCTACATGGTTTTTTTCTCCATTCCATTTTCAACAGTTTCACTGATTTACACCGAGTACTCAGTCTTTAAGTACACTTCATCCATGATGGCAGCTTGGCTCAGTGCTGCTGCTGCATATGTTACTGCGCTACTCTGACTGCGTCTCAAATGAAACCCTATTTACTGTAGTACTTAGTTCTGGTCAAATGTAGTGCACTATGTAGGGGAATAGGGTGACTTTTGGGATGCATACTGTCTCCCCATTGTGTCCCAGTACTGAGATTTAATAGTCACTGTTCGTATCCTGCACTAAGGCCCTAGACTAAAGTTATGTCCCAAATGGCACCCTATTCTCTATATAGTACACTATGAGCCCTGATCTACAGTACTGCACTACATAGGGAATAGGGTGCCATTTGGGATGTATCCCTCTGTAATATTCATTGACATTCACACAGAGGGTTTGGTGATCTATGGGACCTGTCATATAAACCACTGAGAGACATTAGCCCGTGGATATCTTCGACTTCGCTAACCGCTCCTGGTGTTCCTACTGTTCCTTGTTGACTTTGCTCTGAGTTCGGCTAAAAGTGAGCCAGCCATCTTTGAATCATACTGTCATACATACAGAGACTGTATGCTGCATGTCCAATATTAGAGCAACTATAACCTTCTAACTTCCTACCGGACAGTTTTAACTCCTCAGAATCTAGTGCCCCTTCCAAGTCTGCTGGGACCACTGCACACACACGTTCCATGGTTAAAAATAGTGTTGTACATGTAGCATGTGACAGTGAGCTGCAAGAGGAGTGCATTGGGGCGTTATTAATAATTGTGTAACTCAAATAAATGATTAGACATCTGCTTGAACATATATGGCAAGGCCAGTAACTTGTCAGGTGGATGGATTATCTTGGCAAAGGAGGAATGCTCACTCACAGGGATGTAAACAAATTTGTGCACAAAATGTTTGAAAAATAATCCGGACCGGCCTGGTAGCTGTGGAGTGAAAATGGGACTTAAAGGAGATGAATACATTGGGGATGGCTGGACTGTATTGGTACTGTATGTCCAGCTGATGACCCCATACAGTGATGAATGAATACGTTACTGAACTTTATTGTCCCATAGGGAAATAATGCATGAATTAGTGTCTCTGTGTGTGTGAAGCGGTCTACAGTCTACGTAAACGGAGCTGAAGGAGGTCTGTTTGTTTTGCTGTCTACATAGTCTTTGTTCCGTCTGAATTTTTGGAACTCGACGCGAAACGGACCACCGTTGGCTCAGTTTCCGTAGACTGTGTTGCGTCCTTAAGGCTGTGTAACTCTCTCGACGCGAAACGGACCACCGTTGGCTCAGTTTCCGTAGACTGTGTTGCGTCCTTAAGGCTGTGTAACTCTCTCGACGCAAACGGACCACCGTTGGCTCAGTTTCCGTAGACTGTGTTGCGTCCTTAAGGCTGTGTAACTCTCTCGACGCGAAACGGACCACCGTTGGCTCAGTTTCCGTAGACTGTGTTGCGTCCTTAAGGCTGTGTAACTCTCTCGACGCGAAACGGACCACCGTTGGCTCAGTTTCCGTAGACTGTGTTGCGTCCTTAAGGCTGTGTAACTCTCTCGACGCGAAACGGACCACCGTTGGCTCAGTTTCCGTAGACTGTGTGGCGTCCTTAAGGCTGTGTAACTCTCTCGACGCGAAACGGACCACCGTTGGCTCAGTTTCCGTAGACTGTGTTGCGTCCTTAAGGCTGTGTAACTCTCTCGACGCGAAACGGACCACCGTTGGCTCAGTTTCCGTAGACTGTGTTGCGTCCTTAAGGCTGTGTAACTCTCTCGACGCGAAACGGACCACCGTTGGCTCAGTTTCCGTAGACTGTGTTGCGTCCTTAAGGCTGTGTAACTCTCTCGACGCGAAACGGACCACCGTTGGCTCAGTTTCCGTAGACTGTGTTGCGTCCTTAAGGCTGTGTAACTCTCTCGACGCGAAACGGACCACCGTTGGCTCAGTTTCCGTAGACTGTGTTGCGTCCTTAAGGCTGTGTAACTCTCTCGACGAGAAACGGACCACCGTTGGCTCAGTCTCCGTAGACTGCGTTGCGTCCTTAAGGCTGTGTAACTCTCTCGACGCGAAACGGACCACCGTTGGCTCAGTTTCCGTAGACTGTGTGGCGTCCTTAACCTCTTACACTTATGGTGGCGCTATTTCATTTTTGGAAGAAAAACGTTCCCGTTTTAAACAAGATATTTTGTCACAAAAAGATGCTCGACTATGCATATAATTGCTACTGTTCGAAAGAAAACACTCTGACGTGTCCAGAAATACAAATATCTTCTCTGTGTGTGCCCTTTAACGTGAGCTTCAGGCAAAACCAAGATGACTTGGCATCCAGGAAATGACAAGGATTTTTGAGGCTCTGTCTTTCATGATCTCCTTATATGGCTGTGAACGCAAGAGGAATGAGTCTGCCCTTTCTGTCGTTTCCCCAAGGTGCAGCATTGTGACGTATTTGTAGGCAGATCGTTGGAAGATTGACCATAAGAGACCACATTTACCACGTGTCCGCCCGGTGTCCTGCGCCGAAATTGGTGCGCAAAAGTCACCTGCCAGTATTTTTCCATGGGGCACAGAGAGAGAAGCAAGCTTCCATGAACTGCATGTCAATGAAGAGATATGTGAAAAAACACCTTGAGGATTGATTCCAAACAACGTTTGCCATGTTTCGGTCGATATTATGTAGTTAATCCGGAAAAAGTTTCACGTTGTAGGTGACTGCATTTTCGGTTCGTTTCGGTAGCCAGGCGCAATGTAGAAAACGGAACGATTTCTCCTACACACAGACGCTTTCAGGAAACACTGCGCATTTGGTATGTGGCTGGGAGTCTCCTCATTGAAAACATCAGAAGCTCTTCAAAGGTAAATGATTTTATTTATTTGGTTATCTGGTTTTTGTGAAAATGTTGCGTGCTACATGCTACACAAAATGCTATGCTAGCTTTGCATACTCTTACACAAATTAGTCAATTTCTATGGTTCAAAAGCATATTTTGAAAATCTGAGATGACAGTGTTGTTAAGAAAAGGCTAAGCTTGAGAGCAAACGCATTATTTTAATTTTATTTGCGATTTTCAGAAATCGTTAACGTTGCGTTATGCTAATGAGCCTGAGGCTTAGTCACAATCCCGGATCCGGGTTGGGGAGTTTCAAGAAGTTAAGGCTGTGTAACTCTCTCGACGCGAAACGGACCACCGTTGGCTCAGTTTCCGTAGACTGTGTTGCGTCCTTAAGGCTGTGTAACTCTCTCGACGCGAAACGGACCACCGTTGGCTCAGTTTCCGTAGACTGTGTTGCGTCCTTAAGGCTGTGTAACTCTCTCGACGCGTACATATCGTGTCCTCAGCAGTGCAGCCATTCTAATACTGAATATGATGCTTTTTACTTGACAGTCCATGTTTGTCTCTAACAGTGTACCGGCTCCAGCAGGAAGCTCCTCGGCCCAAGAGGATGACCTGCCCTAAGGAGGTCAGCACTGCACCTCTTTAAAGATTATAAGCTTACAAAATATAGACTACAGTACTTTGTGATAGGATGCCTGATCTGTTGTGATAATGTAACGAACATTCTGATAAACTAATAATTTACCACATTGTCGTTTTCTTATCTCTAATCTGGCACTGAATGGTAAAGAGGTCCGGCAATTGGCAGAATGAAAGATGGAGAGTCACACAGAGCAAACTAGAATGCTATTTGGCCCTAAACAGAGAGTACACAGTGGCAGAATACCTGACCTGGATCTCAACAGAAGACAGGCTATGTGCACACTGCCCACAAAATGAGGTGGAAACTGAGCTGCACTTCCTAACGTCCTGCCAAATGTATGACCATATTAGAGTGACACATTTCCCTCAGATTACACAAACTCACAAAGAATTTGAAAACAAATCCAATTTTGAAAAACTCCCATATCTACTGGGTGAAATTCCACAGTGTGCCATCAAATCAGCAAGATTTGTGACCTGTTGCCACAAGAAAAGGGCAACCAGTGTAGAACAAACACCATTGTAAATACAACCTATATTTATTTCCCTTTTGGACATGAACTATTTGCACATTTCAACACTGTATATATGTATATATATACTTAATATGCCATTTGAATTTTTTAAATAAAAAAACAACTTGAGTTTGTTTACTGTACGTTAGTTTTATTTCACTTTCACTTCATTTTTGCTTGGCAATGTGAACATATGTTTCCCAAATGGAATTGGCAGAGAGACACAGACAGGCAGAGAGAGACAGACAGAAAGCAATAAATATCTGTTCCCCAACAGAGACAGGCATCCTTTATGAAACATTTATCCTTCTTGGCCAAGCCATTGAAGTGACCTTTCAACTGACTATGTCTCTGTCAGCCAATGTGTCTTTTCTCTTTCCTCTGGATTTACAGATGGAGACCAGACCCAAATATTACGGCAGAGAGTGAGTAGTGAGACTGACTTTGATTTTCATCCATATTCTAATACAGCTGCTGGGGAGACTGGCTCTAGCTGCGTGATTTATCATTAACGTCAAGCTTTACATGTGCTTAGGGTGTTGAAGCTGTGTGTGTCCGTGTGTGTGCAAGAGGATGGAGATAATTGAGTGTTAAATCCAGAGGGACAGAGACCTCAAGGTCCGTAGACGAGGCCACAGCATTGACAGGAGACTTGTGGCGGCGTTGACGGGTGAAGTGTGGCGGCGTTGACGGGAGACTTGTGGCGGCGTTGACGGGAGACTTGTGGCGGCGTTGACGGGAGACTTGTGGCGGCGTTGACGGGAGACTTGTGGCGGCGTTGACGGGAAACTTGTGGCGGCGTTGACGGGAGACGTGTGGCGGCGTTGACGGGTGACGTGTGGCGGCGTTGACGGGAGACTTGTGGCGGCGTTGACGGGTGACGTGTGGCGGCGTTGACGGGAGACTTGTGGCGGCGTTGACGGGAGACTTGTGGCGGCGTTGACGGAGACTTGTGGCGGCGTTGACGGGAGACTTGTGGCGGCGTTGACGGGAGACTTGTGGCGGCGTTGACGGGAGACTTGTGGCGGCGTTGACGGGAGACTTGTGGCGGCGTTGACGGGAGACTTGTGGCGGCGTTGACGGGAGACGTGTGGCGGCGTTGACGGGAGACGTGTGGCGGCGTTGACGGGAGACGTGTGGCGGCGTTGACGGGAGACGTGTGGCGGCGGTGACGGGAGACGTGTGGCGGCGGTGACGGGTGATTTGTGGCGGCGGTGACGTGTGGCGGCGTTGACGGGTGACTTGTGGCTCTCTCAAGGTTCCATGGCATGCTATCCAGAGAGTCTGCAGATGAGCTACTGGGAGGAGCAGAGGGGGCTTACCTTGTCAGAGAGAGCCAGAGACAGCCAGGGACACACACCTTGGCCTTAAGGTACTGTACACAGTACACACACACACACATTTACTTACGAAATGCTCTCCCCACCTGCCCACTCGCTCTACCTCTCTCTCCCCAGGTTTGGGCACCAGACCCTGAACTACAGACTGTTCTATGACGGGAAGCACTTTGTGGGGGAGAAGCGCTTTGAGACGGTCCATGACCTGGTGACGGATGGCCTCATCACCCTGTACATCGAGACCAAGGCAGCAGAGTACATCGCCAAGATGACCACCAACCCCATCTATGAACACCTGGGCTACACATCCCTGCTGAAGGACAAGATGGGGCACCGGCTGAGCCGGAGACTCACTGAACCCCATAGGGTCACCTTCCAGAGAGAGGACAGGAAGGTGAGGTATTACGGTACATCGCTTTCACATTCTTTATGTAACAAAGTGCTATGAAAAGTTACTTTGATGACATTGGTGGGGCTGGTGAGTGGTGGTGGCCCCATCGGTGGTGACTGTGGTGACGACGACGGTGGTGGCGACGACATTGGTGGTGGCCCCATCGGTGGTGACTGTGGTGGTGGCGACGGTGGTGGCGACGACGGTGGTGGTGGCCCCATCGGTGGTGACTGTGGTGACGACGACGGTGGTGGCGACGACGGTGGTGGTGGCCCCATCGGTGGTGACTGTGACGGTGGTGGCGGCGGCGGCGGCGTCGGTGGCGGCGGCGTCGGTGGTGGCCCCATCGGTGGTGACTGTGGTGACGACGACGGTGGTGGTGGTGGAGACGGTGACGGTGACGGCGGCGGTGGTGGCGGCGTTGGTGGTGGCCCCATCGGTGGTGACTGTGGTGACGACGACGGTGGTGGTGGTGACGACGACGGCGTCGGTGGTGGCGGCGTCGGTGGTGGCCCCGTCGGTGGTGACTGTGGTGACAACGACGGTGGTGGTGGCGGCGACGGTGGTGGCGGCGACGGTGGAGACGGCGACGGTGGAGACGGCGACGGTGGAGACGGCGACGGTGGTGGCGGCGTTGGTGGTGGCCCCATCGGTGGTGACTGTGGTGACGACGACGGTGGTGGTGGCGGCGACGGTGGTGGCGGCGACGATGGTGGTGGCGGCGACGGTGGTGGTGGCGGCGACGGTGGTGGTGGCGACGACGGTGGTGGTGGTGACATTGGGGACGGTGGGGGTGGTGACATTGGGGACGGTGATTCTCTCCCATAGCACCAGGTTAACTATGTATTAACATGCATCTACTACTGTTGTGTTTCCTGACTATAGTTGTGACCTGAACAGGAACAACTCTGGGCCTTTACAGTCCATAGCTAACAGACCAGAGTTTTTCCTGGTCACGCCACATGGTCTGGAAAAACTCCTGTCCCTAAAACATGTTCATTACCTTCTACTCTATCAGCATCTGCAGTAAGGATGGAGTTTTTCATTATGTAACCGTTTCTCATGAGAAAGAGACATTTATTGTCTCTGCAGGGGGGGGTTCCTTCCTGACATCCCTTCTCATTAAAGGTCATGATGACCAACAGGACTGGGATGTTATTGTGTAACAGACAGACACTGTTCTAGGGCTATAGATGAATCACACATTTCACACCATTTGTTCTCATCAACTAACTGCTGAAGGATATTGACTGTCTGTGACTCATTATATTAGCTGATGTGAAATGCTTTCATTCTACTGTGTCGGTCTAGGGTGTTGGCAAGTCCCACATCTCACCACTAGGTGGCAACACTTAGCTGTGATTAGAAATGTTATTTTTCTTCAGTCTTTGACTGTTAAACATGGTAAAATCACAAAGCCTTTCCTTCATCCATGTTTGGTTGGGTGAAGTTGTCTTGACATTCTGCTCTGTTCCTCTCATACCAGCCACACATCCCTGGCGCTTCTTGGAATATTGAACAAATCATTTAGTTCTGATTAACAGTATCCCTCCCAAATGTCACTATATTTCCTATGTAGTGCACTACCTTTTCCCTGGTAGAAGTAATGCCCTATATGGGGAATAGGGTGCCATCTGGGACGCACATGGGTCTCCATCAGTCATCTGACAGCAACAAGGCAGTTCTGTCCGAGTCAGTGGCGTTGCAAGGCGGCCGTTTCCTCTCAGCTCCTTTCCAACACCCACCAGCGCTGTGCTATTCTTGTCACTGTCTGTCCACTAGAGTTAGAGTGAAGAGGACAGAGAGCCTTAAGCCCTTACTGCAGGAGGCGGCCCTATCCCCGCGGGAGGCGGCCCTATCCCCGCGGGAGGCGGCCCTATCCCCGCGGGAGGCGGCCCTATCCCCGCGGGAGGCGGCCCTATCCCCGCGGGAGGCGGCCCTATCCCCGCGGGAGGCGGCCCTATCCCCGCGGGAGGCGGCCCTATCCCCGCGGGAGGCGGCCCTATCCCCGCGGGCTCTTAACTTGGTCAGTAGTTCATGGACTCTGACGGATTCCAACACGTTCGTAGATGAATCCTTAACATAAAACTAAACCCCTCCGGGAGGAGTCTCCATAGAATGGTCTGTATTTCTGTCAGGAAACATACAGGACCTGATATACAGAAAGTACATGTTCTAGGGTATTTGGTCTGGTCAAGTACAGACTGTCTGACCTTGTATAGTATTTGGGGGGGGTTCCCAGCAGACATGTGAGTGGATATCTAGAGCATGTTTTGACATCAGACTGCCAGCCTATCAGTCAGTAATGTCAGAGTGTCTGTAAAAGTGTTGTTTTTTGTGTCACACTTCGATCTGTCAAGCTTATGTTATGTTCCAACTGGCACCCTATTCCCTATACAATGCTCTACTTTTGACCAGAGCCCTATGAGTCCTGATCAAAAGTAGAGCACTAAAGAGGTGCCATTTGGGGTGCTGCCTTGGAAACCATGATGAGTTGGGCCAATGACAGGTCTCCTGATTTTAGGCTTTCAGTGTTGGACAAACACCTGCCAGTCTGTCATGTCCCAAAAAAAGCAGGAGGTCAAAGTGCAGTCCTCCTGTTTCCTCTCTTCTACGTCTCAAATGACACCATATTCCTTTTATAGTGCACTACCTTTGACCAGGGCCTATAGTGCTCTGGTTAACAGTAATGTACTAAGTTAGGGAATAGGTTGCCATTTGGGATGTAGCATATGTCCCTATGGAGTGGAGCCAGGCTTGTTCTAATGGCCTGTATCTTTACTGACTTTAGTTAACACTGTACTACAATACTCTGTCCAGTATCTTTACTGTCTTTAGTTAACAGTGTACTACAATACTCTGTCCAGTATCAGTCTGTATCTTTACTGTCTTTAGTTAACACTGCACTACAATACTCTGTCCAGTATCTTTACTGTCTTTAGTTAACACTGTACTACAATACTCTGTCCAGTATATTTACTGACTTTAGTTAACAGGGTACTACAATACTCTGTCCAGTATCAGTCTGTATCTTTACTGTCTTTAGTTAACAGTGTACTACAATACTCTGTCCAGTATCTTTACTGTCTTTAGTTAACAGTGTACTACAATACTCTGTCCAGTATCAGTCTGTATATTTACTGTCTTTAGTTAACACTGCACTACAATACTCTGTCCAGTATCTTTACTGTCTTTAGTTAACACTGTACTACAATACTCTGTCCAGTATCTTTACTGTCTTTAGTTAACAGTGTACTACAATACTCTGTCCAGTATCAGTCTGTATCTTTACTGTCTTTAGTTAACACTGTACTATAATACTCTGTCCAGTATCTTTACTGTCTTTAGTTAACAGTGTACTACAATACTCTGTCCAGTATCAGTCTGTATCTTTACTGTCTTTAGTTAACACTGTACTACAATACTCTGTCCAGTATCTTTACTGTCTTTAGTTAACAGTGTACTACAATACTCTGTCCAGTATCAGTCTGTATCTTTACTGTCTTTAGTTAACACTGCACTACAATACTCTGTCCAGTATCTTTACTGTCTTTAGTTAACACTGTACTATAATACTCTGTCCAGTATCTTTACTGTCTTTAGTTAACACTGCACTACAATACTCTGTCCAGTATCTTTACTGTCTTTAGTTAACACTGTACTATAATACTCTGTCCAGTATCTTTACTGTCTTTAGTTAACACTGTACTACAATACTCTGTCCAGTATCAGTCTGTATCTTTACTGTCTTTAGTTAACACTGTACTATAATACTCTGTCCAGTATCTTTACTGTCTTTAGTTAACAGTGTACTACAATACTCTGTCCAGTATCAGTCTGTATCTTTACTGTCTTTAGTTAACACTGCACTATAATACTCTGTCCAGTATCTTTACTGTCTTTAGTTAACACTGTACTACAATACTCTGTCCAGTATCTTTACTGTCTTTAGTTAACACTGCACTACAATACTCTGTCCAGTATCTTTACTGTCTTTAGTTAACACTGTACTACAATACTCTGTCCAGTATCAGTCTGTATCTTTACTGTCTTTAGTTAACACTGTACTATAATACTCTGTCCAGTATCTTTACTGTCTTTAGTTAACAGTGTACTACAATACTCTGTCCAGTATCAGTCTGTATCTTTACTGTCTTTAGTTAACACTGCACTACAATACTCTGTCCAGTATCTTTACTGTCTTTAGTTAACACTGTACTACAATACTCTGTCCAGTATCTTTACTGTCTTTAGTTAACACTGTACTACAATACTCTGTCCAGTATCAGTCTGTATCTTTACTGTCTTTAGTTAACACTGTACTATAATACTCTGTCCAGTATCTTTACTGTCTTTAGTTAACAGTGTACTACAATACTCTGTCCAGTATCAGTCTGTATCTTTACTGTCTTTAGTTAACACTGTACTACAATACTCTGTCCAGTATCTTTACTGTCTTTAGTTAACAGTGTACTACAATACTCTGTCCAGTATCAGTCTGTATCTTTACTGTCTTTAGTTAACACTGCACTACAATACTCTGTCCAGTATCTTTACTGACTTTAGTTAACAGTGTACTACAATACTCTGTCCAGTATCTTTACTGTCTTTAGTTAACACTGTACTACAATACTCTGTCCAGTATCTTTACTGTCTTTAGTTAACACTGTACTACAATACTCTGTCCAGTATCAGTCTGTATCTTTACTGTCTTTAGTTAACACTGCACTATAATACTCTGTCCAGTATCTTTACTGTCTTTAGTTAACAGTGTACTACAATACTCTGTCCAGTATCTTTACTGTCTTTAGTTAACACTGCACTACAATACTCTGTCCAGTATCAGTCTGTATCTTTACTGTCTTTAGTTAACACTGTACTATAATACTCTGTCCAGTATCTTTACTGTCTTTAGTTAACAGTGTACTACAATACTCTGTCCAGTATCAGTCTGTATCTTTACTGTCTTTAGTTAACACTGCACTACAATACTCTGTCCAGTATCTTTACTGTCTTTAGTTAACACTGTACTACAATACTCTGTCCAGTATCTTTACTGTCTTTAGTTAACACTGTACTACAATACTCTGTCCAGTATCAGTCTGTATCTTTACTGTCTTTAGTTAACACTGTACTATAATACTCTGTCCAGTATCTTTACTGTCTTTAGTTAACAGTGTACTACAATACTCTGTCCAGTATCAGTCTGTATCTTTACTGTCTTTAGTTAACACTGTACTACAATACTCTGTCCAGTATCTTTACTGTCTTTAGTTAACAGTGTACTACAATACTCTGTCCAGTATCAGTCTGTATCTTTACTGTCTTTAGTTAACACTGTACTATAATACTCTGTCCAGTATCTTTACTGTCTTTAGTTAACAGTGTACTACAATACTCTGTCCAGTATCAGTCTGTATCTTTACTGTCTTTAGTTAACACTGCACTATAATACTCTGTCCAGTATCTTTACTGTCTTTAGTTAACAGTGTACTACAATACTCTGTCCAGTATCTTTACTGTCTTTAGTTAACACTGCACTACAATACTCTGTCCAGTATCTTTACTGTCTTTAGTTAACACTGTACTACAATACTCTGTCCAGTATCAGTCTGTATCTTTACTGTCTTTAGTTAACACTGTACTATAATACTCTGTCCAGTATCTTTACTGTCTTTAGTTAACAGTGTACTACAATACTCTGTCCAGTATCAGTCTGTATCTTTACTGTCTTTAGTTAACACTGCACTACAATACTCTGTCCAGTATCTTTACTGACTTTAGTTAACAGTGTACTACAATACTCTGTCCAGTATCTTTACTGACTTTAGTTAACACTGCACTACAATACTCTGTCCAGTATCTTTACTGACTTTAGTTAACAGTGTACTACAATACTCTGTCCAGTATCAGTCTGTATCTTTACTGTCTTTAGTTAACACTGTACTACAATACTCTGTCCAGTATCTTTACTGTCTTTAGTTAACACTGTACTATAATACTCTGTCCAGTATCAGTCTGTATCTTTACTGTCTTTAGTTAACACTGTACTACAATACTCTGTCCAGTATCTTTACTGTCTTTAGTTAACACTGTACTACAATACTCTGTCCAGTATCTTTACTGTCTTTAGTTAACACTGTACTACAATACTCTGTCCAGTATCTTTACTGACTTTAGTTAACACTGTACTACAATACTCTGTCCAGTATCTTTACTGACTTTAGTTAACACTGTACTACAATACTCTGTCCAGTATCAGTCTATCTTTACTGACTTTAGTTAACACTGTACTACAATACTCTGTCCAGTATCTTTACTGTCTTTAGTTAACACTGTACTATAATACTCTGTCCAGTATCTTTACTGACTTTAGTTAACACTGTACTACAATACTCTGTCCAGTATCTTTACTGTCTTTAGTTAACAGTGTACTACAATACTCTGTCCAGTATCAGTCTGTATCTTTACTGTCTTTAGTTAACACTGCACTACAATACTCTGTCCAGTATCTTTACTGTCTTTAGTTAACAGTGTACTACAATACTCTGTCCAGTGTCAGTCTGTATCTTTACTGTCTTTAGTTAACACTGTACTATAATACTCTGTCCAGTATCTTTACTGTCTTTAGTTAACAGTGTACTACAATACTCTGTCCAGTATCAGTCTGTATCTTTACTGTCTTTAGTTAACACTGCACTACAATACTCTGTCCAGTATCTTTACTGACTTTAGTTAACAGTGTACTACAATACTCTGTCCAGTATCTTTACTGACTTTAGTTAACACTGCACTACAATACTCTGTCCAGTATCTTTACTGACTTTAGTTAACAGTGTACTACAATACTCTGTCCAGTATCAGTCTGTATCTTTACTGTCTTTAGTTAACACTGTACTACAATACTCTGTCCAGTATCTTTACTGTCTTTAGTTAACACTGTACTATAATACTCTGTCCAGTATCAGTCTGTATCTTTACTGTCTTTAGTTAACACTGTACTACAATACTCTGTCCAGTATCTTTACTGTCTTTAGTTAACACTGTACTACAATACTCTGTCCAGTATCTTTACTGTCTTTAGTTAACACTGTACTACAATACTCTGTCCAGTATCTTTACTGACTTTAGTTAACACTGTACTACAATACTCTGTCCAGTATCTTTACTGACTTTAGTTAACACTGTACTACAATACTCTGTCCAGTATCAGTCTATCTTTACTGACTTTAGTTAACACTGTACTACAATACTCTGTCCAGTATCTTTACTGTCTTTAGTTAACACTGTACTATAATACTCTGTCCAGTATCTTTACTGTCTTTAGTTAACACTGTACTATAATACTCTGTCCAGTATCAGTCTGTATCTTTACTGTCTTTAGTTAACACTGTACTACAATACTCTGTCCAGTATCTTTACTGTCTTTAGTTAACACTGTACTACAATACTCTGTCCAGTATCTTTACTGACTTTAGTTAACACTGTACTACAATACTCTGTCCAGTATCTTTACTGACTTTAGTTAACACTGTACTATAATACTCTGTCCAGTATCTTTACTGTCTTTAGTTAACACTGTACTATAATACTCTGTCCAGTATCAGTCTGTATCTTTACTGTCTTTAGTTAACACTGCACTACAATACTCTGTCCAGTATCAGTCTGTATCTTTACTGTCTTTAGTTAACACTGTACTATAATACTCTGTCCAGTATCTTTACTGTCTTTAGTTAACAGTGTACTACAATACTCTGTCCAGTATCAGTCTGTATCTTTACTGTCTTTAGTTAACACTGTACTATAATACTCTGTCCAGTATCAGTCTGTATCTTTACTGTCTTTAGTTAACACTGTACTACAATACTCTGTCCAGTATCTTTACTGTCTTTAGTTAACAGGGTACTACAATACTCTGTCCAGTATCAGTCTGTATCTTTACTGTCTTTAGTTAACACTGTACTATAATACTCTGTCCAGTATCAGTCTGTATCTTTACTGTCTTTAGTTAACACTGTACTATAATACTCTGTCCAGTATCTTTACTGTCTTTAGTTAACAGTGTACTACAATACTCTGTCCAGTATCAGTCTGTGTTTTCAGACACACATTAGCTACAGTAAACATGCTCCCTCACATACTGTCTTTACTCTCTCTTGTAAATCCTCATTCAGGTGTGTGTGTGTGTGTGTGTGTGTGTGTGTGTACATTCCTCCCGAAGGGGGGGGGAGGAGACTCACTCAACCTGTCTGGCGACCTGCTGTGTGTCAGCCTCCTCTGTTCACACGGCTCAATGTGTCTGTGTACTTGTGCTGGGAGTTGCCACAGTGGCCAACCTCCTGCCAGTTTCCTCCTATAACAACAGCTTCCCAAATGGCACCCTATACCCTCTGGTCCCTCAGGGCTTTGGTCAAAAGAAGTGCACTATGCAGGAAATAGGGAGCCGTTTGAGACTCACAACTGGTGTAATGTAACTGGTGCTGGAGGGGAGATGGAAGAAGGTGATCAATGCATTTCTAGTCCATGTTCTGGTTCTAGTTCTATAATGTCAGGTTCGCCTGCTTGGATATTATTCTGAGGTCATGGTAGTTTGTTTGTGTTTGGAAGTTTAATGACCTCGTCCTTGAGCAACCTGTTAGTCTGTTGGAAACAACATGACGAATAAAGATGTTGTTGGGAAATAATTGAGCTACTACAATAAATATTTTGTACAGTAGCTCCATACTTTGTAAACGGCAGAAGGCTTTCAACGTTGATCTGTCATACTTCCAGACACAGGCCTGTTTTAATTGGCACGGTACGTTTTCCTTTCACTACACTTTCTGAATAGTGAAACAGACTTTATCACTGACTACATCTCCATTCACGTCTATGTTTGGATGAAATTGTATGAGATGGTGTGTTTTTGTTTGGACGGTTATCTGACCTTACAGAAAGAAAGACACTAGTGTTATTTTCTATTTTCCCATGATCCTCTGTTCTCCCCACTGTGTCTGCTCAGCTGCACCCACACAGTGAATAACAGAGCCTGGCTGCTGAAAAGAAACCAGGGACTTTTTTAAATGTCTTTTATTCTAAACTCTTCTCTGAGACAAGAAGCCATCTGCCTCGAGGGAAAAAGACCATAACCGTCACACACACACACACACACACACACACACACTCTCTCTCAATACGTACTGTATACCCCCTCCCTCCTCCTCTCCCCCCTTTCTTTTTCTGTGTCATACATTTTCTTCATCCGCCTGTCTCTCTCTTCCTCCAGATCCCTTACTCTTCTCTCTGCTCTAGTTTAGATCCTCCTCCTGGTCTTTGATAGGATGTCTATCTAGGTGACAAACAGCTTCTCCTGTCCTGACTGTTACCCGTTCAGCCATTTTTAAGTCAAATGTTTTAGATACATGCTTTGTAAACAACAGGTGTAGACAAACAGTGAAATATTTCCTGACTCTTCCCAAAAATGCAGAGGAATAAAAGATGAATAATAGAAAAGTAATAATAAATACACAATGAGTAACGATAACTTAGCTATATACAAGGTACCAGTACTGAGTCGATGTGCAGGGGTACAAGCTAATATTTGTATATATTTTTTTATTTCACCTTTGTTTAACCAGGTAGGCTAGTTGAGAACAAGTTCTCATTTGCAACTGCGACCTGGCAAAGATAAAGCAAAGCAGTTCGACACATACAACAACACAGAGTTACACATGGAATAAACAAACATACCTTTTCTACTGTATTATTGACTGTATGTGCAAATGAGGTAGGATAAGGGAGGTAAGGCAATAAATAGGCCATGGTGGCGAAGTAATTACAATCTAGCAATTAAACACTGGCATGGTAGATGTGCAGAAGATGAATGTGCAAGTAGAGATACTGGGGTGCAAAGGAGCAAGATAAATAAATGCAGTATGGGGATGAGGTAGTTGGATGGGCTATTTACATATGGGCAATGTTCAGGTGGGCTATGTACAGGTGCAGTGATCTGTGAGCTGCTCTGACAGCTGGTGCTTAAAGCGAGTGAGGGAGATGTGTCTCCAGCCTCAGTGTTTTTTGCAGTTCGTTCCAGTCATTGGCAGCAGAGAACTGGAAGGAAAGGCAGCCAAAGGAAGAATTGGCTTTGGGGATGACCAGTGAGAAATATACCTGCTGGAGCGCGTGCTACGGGTGGGTGCTGCTATGGTGATCAGTGAGCTGAGATAAGGCGGGGCTTTACCTAGCAGAGACTTGTAGATAACCTGGAGCCAGTGGGTTTGGCGCCGAGTATGAAGCGAGGGCCAGCCAAAGAGAGCGTACAGGTCGCAGTGGTGGGTAGTATAAGGGGCTTTGGTGACAAAACGGATGGCACTGTGATAGACTGCATCCAATTTTCTGAGTAGAGTGTATGAATCTATTTTGTAAATTACATCGCCAAAGTCAAGGATTGGTAGGACAGTCAGTTTTACAAGGGTACGTTTGGCAGCATGAGTGAAGGATGCTTTGTTGCGAAATAGGAAGCTGATTGTAGATTTAATTTTGAATTGGAGATGCTTAATGTGAGTCTGGAAGGACAGTTTACAGTCTAACCAGACACCTAGGTTTTTGTAGTTGTCCATATATTCTAAGTCAGAACCGTCCAGAGTAGTGATGCTGGACGGGCTGTGTACATATAACTAGGAATAAAGTGACTAGGCAGCAGGCTAGATAATAGACAGTAGCAGCAGCGTACAGTATGTGAGGAGTCTAAGTTAGTGGAAAAACAGTCAATGCAGATAGCTATTTGGCTAACTGGACTAACTATTTAATTACATTTACATTTAAGTCATTTAGCAGACGCTCTTATCCAGAGCGACTTACAAATTGGTGAATTCACCTTCTGACATCCAGTGGAACAGCCACTTTACAATAGTGCATCTAAATCATTAAGGGGGGGTGGTGAGAAGGATTACTTATCCTGTCCTAGGTATTCCTTGAAGAGGTGGGGTTTCAGGTGTCTCCGGAAGGTGGTGATTGACTCCGCTGTCCTGGCGTCGTGAGGGAGTTTGTTCCACCATTGGGGGGCCAGAGCAGCGAACAGTTTTGACTGGGCTGAGCGGGAACTGTACTTCCTCAATGGTAGGGAGGCGAGCAGGCCAGAGGTGGATGAACGCAGTGCCCTTGCTTGGGTGTAGGGCCTGATCAGAGCCTGGAGGTACTGCGGTGCCGTTCCCCTCACAGCTCCGTAGGCAAGCACCATGGTCTTGTAGCGGATGCGAGCTTCAACTGGAAGCCAGTGGAGAGAGCGGAGGAGCGGGGTGACGTGAGAGAACTTGGAAAGGTTGAACACCAGACGGGCTGCGGCGTTCTGGATGAGTTGTAGGGGTTTAATGGCACAGGCAGGGAGCCCAGCCAACAGAGAGTTGCAGTAATCCAGACGGGAGATGACAAGTGCCTGGATTAGGACCTGCGCCGCTTCCTGTGTGAGGCAGGGTCGTACTCTGCGGATGTTGTAGAGCATGAACCTACAGGAACGGGCCACCGCCATGATGTTGGTTGAGAACGACAGGGTGTTGTCCAGGATCACGCCAAGGTTCTTAGCGCTCTGGGAGGAGGACACAATGGAGTTGTCAACCGTGATGGCGAGATCATGGAACGGGCAGTCCTTCCCGGGAGGAAGAGCAGCTCCGTCTTGCCGAGGTTCAGCTTGAGGTGGTGATCCGTCATCCACACTGATATGTCTGCCAGACATGCAGAGATGCGATTCGCCACCTGGTCATCAGAAGGGGAAAGGAGAAGATTAATTGTGTGTCGTCTGCATAGCAATGATAGGAGAGACCATGTGAGGTTATGACAGAGCCAAGTGACTTGGTGTATAGCGAGAATAGGAGAGGGCCTAGAACAGAGCCCTGGGGGACACCAGTGGTGAGAGCGTGTGGCGAGGAGACAGATTCTCGCCACGCCACCTGGTAGGAGCGACCTGTCAGGTAGGACGCAATCCAAGCGTGGGCCGCGCCGGAGATGCCCAACTCGGAGAGGGTGGAGAGGAGGATCTGATGGTTCACAGTATCGAAGGCAGCCGATAGGTCTAGAAGGATGAGAGCAGAGGAGAGAGAGTTAGCTTTAGCAGTGCGGAGCGCCTCCGTGATGCAGAGAAGAGCAGTCTCAGTTGAATGACTAGTCTTGAAACCTGACTGATTTGGATCAAGAAGGTCATTCTGAGAGAGATAGCGGGAGAGCTGGCCAAGGACGGCACGTTCAAGAGTTTTGGAGAGAAAAGAAAGAAGGGATACTGGTCTGTAGTTGTTGACATCGGAGGGATCGAGTGTAGGTTTCTTCAGAAGGGGTGCAACTCTCGCTCTCTTGAAGACGGAAGGGACGTAGCCAGCGGTCAGGGATGAGTTGATGAGCGAGGTGAGGTAAGGGAGAAGGTCCCCGGAAATGGTCTGGAGGAGAGAGGAGGGGATAGGGTCGAGCGGGCAGGTTGTTGGGCGGCCGGCCGTCACAAGTAGCGAGATTTCATCTGGAGAGAGAGGGGAGAAAGAGGTCAGAGCACAGGGTAGGGCAGTGTGAGCAGAACCAGCGGTGTCGTTTGACTTAGCAAACGAGGATCCGATGTCGTCGACCTTCTTTTCAAAATGGTTGACGAAGTCATCTGCAGAGGGGGAGGGGGGGGAGGATTCAGGAGGGAGGAGAAGGTGGCAAAGAGCTTCCTAGGGTTAGAGGCAGATGCTTGGAATTTAGAGTGGTAGAAAGTGGCTTTAGCAGCAGAGACAGAGGAGGAAAATGTAGAGAGGAGGGAGTGAAAGGATGCCAGGTCCGCAGGGAGGCGAGTTTTCCTCCATTTCCGCTCGGCTGCCCGGAGCTCTGTTCTGTGAGCTCGCAATGAGTCATCGAGCCACGGAGCGGGAGGGGAGGACCGAGCCGGCCTGGAGGATAGGGGACATAGAGAGTCAAAGGATGCAGAAAGGGAAGAGAGGAGGGTTGAGGAGGCAGAGTCAGGAGAAAGGTTGGAGAAGGTATGAGCAGAGGGAAGAGATGAAAGGATGGAAGAGGAAAGAGTAGCGGGGGAGAGAGAGCGAAGGTTGGGACGGCGCGATACCATCCGAGTAGGGGCAGTGTGGGAAGTGTTGGATGAGAGCGAGAGGGAAAAGGATACAAGGTAGTGGTCGGAGACTTGGAGGGGAGTTGCAGTGAGGTTAGTGGAAGAACAGCATCTAGTAAAGATGAGGTCGAGCGTATTGCCTCCCTTGTGAGTAGGGGGGGAAGGTGAGAGGGTGAGGTGAAAAGAGGAGAGGAGTGGAAAGAAGGAGGCAGAGAGGAATGAGGTTAAAGTCGCCCAGGACTGTGAGAGGTGAGCCGTCCTCAGGAAAGGAGCTTATCAAGGCATCAAGCTCATTGATGAACTCTCCGAGGGAACCTGGAGGGCGATAAATGATAAGAATGTTAAGCTTGAAAGGGCTGGTAACTGTGACAGCATGGAATTCAAAGGAGGCGATAGATAGATGGGTAAGGGGAGAGAGAGAGAATGACCACTTGGGAGAGATGAGGATCCCGGTGCCACCACCCCGCTGACCAGAAGCTCTCGGGGTGTGCGAGAACACGTGGGCGGACGAAGAGAGAGCAGTAGGAGTAGCAGTGTTATCTGTGGTGATCCATGTTTCCGTCAGTGCCAGGAAGTCGAGGGACTGGAGGGAGGCATAGGCTGAGATGAACTCTGCCTTGTTGGCCGCAGATCGGCAGTTCCAGAGGCTACCGGAGACCAGGAACTCCACGTGGGTCGTGCGCGCTGGGACCACCAGATTAGGGTGGCCGCGGCCACGCGGTGTGGAGCGTTTGTATGGTCTGTGCAGAGAGGAGAGAACAGGGATAGATAGACACATAGTTAACAGGGTACAGAAGAGGCTACGCTAATGCAAAGGAGATTGGAATGACAAGTGGACTACACGTCTCGAATGTTCAGAAAGTTAAGCTTACGTAGCAAGAATCTTATTGACTAAAATGATTGAAATGAAACAGTACTGCTGGAGTAGGCTAGCTGGTAGTGGCTGCGATGTTGACACTACACTAATCAAGTCGTTCCGTCGAGTGTAATAGTTTCTACAGTGCTGCTATTCGGGGGCTAGCTGGCTAGCTAGCAAGGTTGATTGCGTTCCGTTACTTTAAAAGAACGACAATAGCTGGCTGGCTAACCTAGAAAATCGCTCTAGGCTACACAATTGTCTTAGATACAAAGACGGCTATGTAGCTAGCTAGCTACCATCAAACAAAACAAACCGTTGTACTGTAATAGTTACTACAGTGCTGCTATTTGGGGGCTAGCTGGCTAGCTACGTTAGAAGAACGACAATAGCTGGCCAGCTAACCTAGAAAATCGCTCTAGGCTACACAATTGTCTTAGATACAAAGACGGCTATGTAGCTGGCTAGCTACGATCAAACAAATCAAGCCGTTGTACTGTAATGAAGTGAAATGAAAATGTGATACTACCTGTGGAACGACGCGGAATGTTGACCGGGTAGTTGGAGTTCAATTCGGTAGAGGTTGGCTAGCTGTTGGCTAGCTAGCTAGCAGCATTTCCTACGTTAAGGACGACAAATAGCTGGCTAGCTAACCTCGGTAAATTAAGATAATCACTCTAAGTCTACACACTCTAAACTGCACAATTATCTTGGATACGAAGACAACTATGTAGCTAGCTGACACTACACTAATCGAGTCGTTCAGTTGAGTGTAATAGTTTCTACAGTGCTAGTGGACAGTGGATGTTAGCTAGCTGCTTAGCTAGCTGCTGGGCAGATACGTTAGGACGACGAAATACGATAATTATGCAATTGTCGTTGATACAAAGACGGCTATGTAGCTGGCTAAGAAGAAATTGCTAAGATTAGACAAATCAAACCGTTGTACTATAACGAAATGTAATGAAAAGTTATAAAAAGTTATACTACCTGCGGACCGAAGTGTAGATGCGGCCGCTCGCTCTACCGGAACCGGTAGTCTCAAGGCCTCGGAGGTTGAAGATTCGGTGCAGTGGTACTGCTTGTCATGCGGTAGCAGAGTGAACAGTCTCTATGACTTGGGTGGCTGACAATTTTTATGGCCTTCTTCTGACACTGCCTGGTCGAGAGGTCCTGGATGGCAGGGAGTTCGACCTCAGTGATGTTCTGTAGCGCCTTGCGGTCGGATACCAAGCAGTGACGCAACCAGTCATGCTCTCAATTGTGCAGCTGTAGACCTTTTTGAGGTTCTGAGGCCCCATGCCAAATCTTTTCAACCTCAGAGTGAAGAGGCATTGTCGTGCCCTCTTCACGACTGTGTTGGTGTGTGTGAACCATGATAGATCCTTAGTGATGTGGACACCGAGGAACTTGAAGCTCTCAACCCACAACACTACAGCCCCATCGATGTGAATGGGGGCTGCTCGGCCCTTAGTTTCCTGTGGTCCATCATCGGCTCCTTGGCTGACGTTGAAGGAGAGGCTGTTTTCTTGGTACCACAATGCCAGGTCTCTCTGATCTCCTTATAGGCTGTCTCATCAGGATCAGGCCTACCATAGTGGTATCATCAGCAAACTTAATGATGGTGTTGTAGTCGTGTGCGCCCACAGGGAGTACAGGAGGGGAATACGTACGCACCTCTGAGGGGTCCCCGTGTTGAGGGTCAGTTTGGTGGATGTGTTGTTGCCTACCCTCTCCACCTGGGGGCGGCCCGTCAGGAAGTCCAGGATCCAGTTGCAGTGGGAGGTGTTCAGTCCCAGGGTCCATAGCTTAGTGATGAGCTTGGAGGGCACTAAGGTGTTCCTCTTGTCCAGGTAGGAGAGGGCAATGTAGAGCTGTTAGGGAGGTTTGTGAATTGGTGAGGGTCCAGAGTATCTGGGATTATAGTGTTGATATGAGCCATGACCAGCCTTTCAAAGCATTTCATGGCTGCAGGTGTGAGTGCTTCGGGGTGATAATCAATTAGACATGTTACCTTGGCATTCTTAGGCACTGGGACTATGGTGGTCTGCTTGAAACACGTAGGCATTACAGACGGGGTCAGATAGAGGTTGAAAATGTCAGTGAAAACACTTGCCAGCTGGTCAGTGCTCTGAGTAAGTGTCCTGGTAATCCATATTTATCCTGGTAATCCGGCCTTGTGAATGTTAACTTGTTTAAAGATCTTACTCCCACTGGCTTCGGAGAGCGTGATCCCGCAGTCATCCGGAACAACTGGTGCTCTCATACATGGTTCAGTGTTGCTTGCCTCAAACAGAGGTATAGAAGGCATTTAGCTTATCTGGTAGGCTTGTGTCACTGAGCAGCTCGCGGCTGGGTTTCCCTTTTGTAATCTGTGATAGTTTGCAAGCCCTGCCACATCCGAAGAGCATCAGTGCCGGCATAGATCGAATCATACTAAGTTGTGCATTGACCATTTTGCCTGTTTGATGGCTTGTCAGAGGTTGTAGCAGGATTTATGTGTCCTGATTAGTGTCCCTCCCGCTAATTGAAAGCGGCAGCCCTAGCCTTTTCAGTGCGGATGTTATCTGTAATCCATGACTTCTGGTTGGGATATGTACGTACGGGCACTGTGGGGACAACGTTGTTGATACACTTATTAATGAAGCCGGTGACTGATGAATCCCATAACACATTCCAGTCTACAGTAGTGAAACAGTCCTGTAGCTTAACAACCACTTCCTTATTGAGCACGTCATTGGTACTTCCTGTTTTTGAGTTTTTGCTTGTAAGCACAAATCATGAGGACAGGGTTATGGTTAGGGAGAGCTTTGTATGTGTTTGTGTGTGGAGTAAATGTTTTGTCTCATCTAGTTGCACAGTTGACATGCTGGTAGAAATGAGAAGACATTACTTCTGTAGCTACAGCACAATATGGTCCTCAGTCTACGTTACGGAAGTTTGGACGGTGTATAGGAGGCCCAAAGCCATATTTTTAAAACGGCTTCTATGTCTATTACAACTTTTTTAAAGCTGCCTATCCTCTCATTTCAGCTGAAGTGCTTTTGTCTCTGAGCTGAGTGAGCTTCAAGCATATTTCTCTCTCCCTTAGGATCATTCCCTTCCTCAACGATTCTACCCTTCCAGCTCTTCAACATTCAATCACAGCTACAAAATCCTCTGTTCTAGTTTAATTCTGACATTCCCTCATTCTTTCTCTTCACAGATTAACTGCATTGCTGACCCTAATTTCAACATTTCATTTCAGTAACCCTGAATGTCCACTAGTTTGAGTTGTCTACTTCCCATTTGATTGTATTGTTAATCAAGAGGAGCTGATGAGGCCCTCCTGGTGTTTTAGGAGTGGATGTTTAGAAGGAGAGTCGCTCAATGTGTTGTAGTGCTGTAGATTCGGCAACATCCCCCCCACTGAGTCAGGACATGGCCACCATGAACTCTGCCTGGGACCTGACAGGGATTTGGTCACCGTGGGATTACACCTTGAGTGGGGATTACGGCCATAATCCCTGCCAATCCCAGTGATGACCATGGTCGGGTGCTGTTCTGCTGGGGGGGTTTAAGAGCAGAGCAGAGGGATTGGTGGGAGCAGGCTGGAGTCATAGCGGCTGTTTGGAGTCTGGCTGCAGTCTAGGCAGGGAGAGGAAGACCACCAGTGGATTGTGAGGCATGAATGTCGAGATGTAGTTGACTAATCGGTTTCTACTGGACTGGAAGGAATCTAGGAGCATGTCATAGTGCCAGGACTCCTGTTGTGTGGAGGGGACTTGGTTCTGTAACTGTTGTTGGTGGGGAGGTTTGTTACCGTGGGCTACTGGCAGTTCAGTATCTCCAGTTGAGTGTGTATGTCCGGGAGGCAACGTGCTAATAGGTAGTGTGACATGGTTCTCTGTGTCTGTAGAGAGTTTGACAGCAGCCATTGATCCTGCTTTAGATTGCTGCTGAGCTGTACTGATAGCTCCCCCTCACCCCACACACACTCACTCTAACCCCACACACCCACCTAGCCCCTCCCCACCAACCAAGGGACTCTCCTCCTAGCCCCTCCCCACCAACCAAGGGACCCTCCCCCCGGACTTCTCTCTCTCCTATTGGGTGTGTGTGAATGAGAGCCATTGTGTGAGGCACACTCCTGCCCTGGGGGCCGCCCACTTCTGCTGGCTGCTCTCTGTTTCTTTTCCCTGGAGCTGGAGCTCAGAACAGATGCAGAGCCGCCCCCATCCTGACTGTCAGTCTGTACCCTCCTGGGTCCCAGCAGCAGCAGGAAGAGGAGTAGGAGGAACAGAGGGAGAAGGAGGGGAGAGGAGCACAGCGGCTGTGCCCTCCTCGTTGGGCGGCTGCAGCCGGCATCTGTTACCCAGCACTGGGCGCTACGTCCTCCAGCACACACCACACGGCTCACCAGAGGAGACCGAGGCTCTGTGGGAGCCCGGACTAGGACCAGGACAGGGGGACACAGTCAGACACACGGCAGCGGCCATGGAAGTGGAGGAAGGGAGCCGGGGTCCGGGAGGAGGGATAGGGCCAGGAGATGTAACGGTCCACAAGACCAAGAGAGGGGAGCGGAAGAGGCAGGAGCTACTGGCCTTCGCCCTGAGGGTCAAGTTGGGGAGCAGGAGAACTTTACTCTGGAAGCCTCTAAAACTGTTGGCTTCCTGTCCACAGATCACCACTTCTCCTCTGGTACGGCACAGCACCCTGAAAGACTGCCCCTCCGAGAAGCAGAGCTCCTATGACAAGATCCACAACTTCAAGGTGAGATGTTTTGTTTGATTGAACCTTTTTAAAGGAGGATGTAGTGAGGTACTGGGAGGGAGGGAGGGAGGGAGGGAGGGAGAGTCGACTGCTTTAGGACCTCTGTAGGAGGTCTGCCTCTCTGTAGATTCTTTGTTCAAAGCTCTGTTCGAAGCTCTTTCACCTCAGGAAATGATTCCATTCCTACAGGCAGCTCTGCTTGTCCATGCAGGCTCTGGGAGATTAAGTCCTGTCAGGTTGATCTGAAACTTAAAAGTGACATTCCTCAATGTGACAAAGTAACCGATTTCAATGACTCTTTTTATCTGCCTAGTGAGCTGCCTACCTGTCACTAGACTGGCTACCGGTTAGGTACCATTATAACAGAGACTGATGTTATTCATCTTTATGTGCTTTCATGATGAAAGCTGTCTTGTGGGCACGTGCAGCTGTCAGCCATATGTCTAAATCTATCGACTGTGCTTCATGGATATGGCTTATGTTTTAACCCATTAACGGCTGTGAACATTGATTGGCTGAGATTTTCGAGTACTTTAACCTTTGTTTCATCTTGATTTTCAAAAACAGAAATACAGTTGATATATTGAATACAACAAATGATTTTGGTGCGTGAGACCAACACAAACTTGGCAGTAAACCTAACCAGTATTTTTGACCTCTCAGCTTCATCAAATCTAAACATTTCAAACCGAAAACTAGAGAAAATTAACAATGACAAATGGTTTGATGAAGAAAGCAAAAACCTAAAAGAAATTGAGAAACCTATCCAACCAAAAACATAGAGACCCAGAACCTGAGCCTACGCCTATGGTGAATCACTAAAACAATACAGAAAGAACAGCACTTCAGGAATCAGCTCAATGTAATTGAAGAATCCATAGACTCTTAGAAGACCCTAAACAAACAACAACACAGAGTGATCTATCAAATGAAAATGAATGGGTAAATCACTTCTCCAATCTTTATGGCCCTACAACAAAGAACAAACCGCAGAAACATGATCAAATACACATTTTAGAATCAACTATACAAGACTACCAGAACCCACTAGATTATCAAATTGCATTGAATGAACTACAGGACAAAATACAAACCCTCCAACCCAAAAAATCCTGTGGTGCTGGTGTCCTCAATGAAATTATAAAATATACAATCCACAAATTCCAATTGGCTATACTTAAACTCTTTAACATCATCCTTAGCTTAGTCATCTTCCCCAATATTTGTAATCAAGGACTGATCACCCCAATCCACAGAAGTGGAGACAAATTTGACCCTAATAACTACTGTGGGATATGTGTCAACAGCAACCTTTGGAAAATCCTCTGCATTATCATTAAAAGCAGACTCATACATTTTCTCAGGGAAAACAATGTACTGAGCAAATGTCAAATTGGCTTTTACCAAATGATCATAAAACAGACCATGTATTCACGCTGCACACCCTAACAAACAAACAAATCCAGTTTGGGATTAGGGTCTGCTATACAAATTGATGGAAATTGGTGTTGGGGGAAAAACATACGACATTATAAAATCCATGTACACGGTTAAAATTGGAAAAACACTAATTTTCTTTCCACAGGGCTGGGGGGTGAGACAGGGATGCATCTTAAACCCCCCACCTTCTTCAACATATATCAACGAATTGACGAGGGCTCTGAATCTGAAGTCAAATGTCTAGTGTTTGCTGATGATCTGGTGCTTCTGTAACCAACCAAGGAGGGCCTACAGCAGCACCTAGATCTTCTGCACAGATTTGGTCAGACCTGGGCCCTGACAGTAAATCTCAGTGAGACTAAAATAATGTCCTCCCGGTTGGCGCAGTGCTAGTTGTGCCACCAGAGATTCTGGGTTCGAGCCCAGGCTCTGTCGCAGCCGGCCGCCCATGGGGTGGTGCACAATTGGCCCAGTGTCGTCCGGGTTAGGGAGGGTTTGGCCGGCAGGGATGGGTGCGGCTGGCTTCCAGGTTGGATGTGCATTGTGTCAAGAAGCAGTGCTGCTTGGTTGGGTTGTGTTTTGGAGGACGCATGGCTCTCGACCTTCACCTCTCCTGAGTCCGAATGTTTTTTTTTTTGACATACCAATTAGGATCTGGCTAAAAATACTTAAATCAGTTATAGAACCCATTGCCCTTTATGGCTGTGAGGTCTGGGGTCCGCTCACCAACCAAGAATTCACAAAATGGGACAAACACAAATATCCTCTGTGTACAATGTAAAGCACCAAATAATGCATGCAGAGCAGAATTAGGCCGATATCTTGCTAATGATCAAAATCCATAAAAGAGCCATTAAATTCTCCAACCACCTAAAAGGAAGTGATTCCCAAACTGTCGATAACAAGCTGGCTGGTCCTGGGGCTTTGTTTGCAGACCCCACAGAGCCCCAGGACAGCAACACAATTAGACTCAACCAAATCATAAAAAAACAAAAATATACTTTTTTGACACATTGGAAAGAATTAACAAAAACAACAGGGCAAACTAGAATGCTACTTGGCCCTAAACAGAGAGTACACAGTGGCAGAATACCTGACCACAGTAACTGACCCAAAATGTAGGAGATCTTTGACTATATAAAGACTGTGAGTATAGCCTTGCTATTGAGAAAGGCCGCGTAGGCAGACCTGGCTCTCAAGAGAAGACAGGCTATGTGCTCACTGCCCACAAAATGAGGTGGAAACTGAGCTGCACTTCCTAACCTCCTGCCAAATGTATGACCATATTAGAGAGACACATTTCCCTCAGATTACACAAACCCACAAAGAATTTGAAAACAAATCCAATTTTGATAAACTCTCATATCTATTGGGTTAAATACCAGTGTGCCATCACAACAGCAGTATTTGTGACCTGTTGCCACAATAAAAGGACAACCAGTGAAGTATAAATATAACCCATATTTCTGTTTTATTTATTTTCCCTTTTGTACTTGACATTTTTGCACATAATTATGACATTTAATGTCTTTTTATTATTTTGGAACTTTTGTGAGTAATGTTTACTGTTAATTTGTATTTATTTCACTTTAGTTTATTATTTGGTTCACTTGCTTTGACAATGTTAACATATGTTTCCGATGCCAATAAAGCCCTTAAATTGAATGGAGAGAGAAAGCGATCTCTCCTCATGGGCACCTGAATACATTCCTGCCATTGTGTCTCAGGTTTCAGGGAGTCTGCAGGGTAGAATGGCCTCCTAACCTCCAGCTCTCCAATCCAGTGTCTGGTCCCATTTCAGAATGGAACAACAAACCACCCGGCTGCTCAGCACCTGTCAAGAGCCCTTATCTGTACTCTTCTATCAATCTAACGTAACCTAAACACTTTAGTGAAGTGGTCGGTGCAGGCTTGCATGTGTGTGAACATGTTTGCATGTATCCAGCAGCCCGGGCAGGAACAGATGCCAGACACTTTGTAAATCCTTTTAATCTGACTTGTATACACAGTCACTCATTGGGCTTGGGGTCCCTCCCTCCCACTGTAGACTGGGCTTGGGGTCCCTCCCTCCCTCCCACTGTAGACTGGGCTTGGGGTCCCTCCCTCCCTCACTCCCACTGTAGACTGGGCTTGGGGTCCCTCCCTCCCTCCCTCCCTCCCTCCCTCCCTCCCTCCCTCCCTCCCTCCCTCCCTCCCTCCCTCCCTCCCTCCCTCCCTCCCTCCCTCCCTCCCTCCCTCCCTCCCTCCCACTGTAGACTGGGCTTGGGGTCTCCCTCCCCTCCCTCCCTCCCTCCCTCCCTCCCTCCCTCCCTCCCTCCCCCTCCCTCCCTCCCTCCCTCCCTCCCCCTCCCTCCCTCCCTCCCTCCCTCCCTCCCTCCCTCCCTCCCCCTCCCTCCCTCCCTCCCACTGTAGACTGGGCTTGGGGTCCCTCCCTCCCTCCCACTGTAGACTGGGCTTGGGGTCCCTCCCTCCCTCCCACTGTAGACTGGGCATGGGGTCCCTCCCTCCCACTGTAGACTGGGCTTGGGGTCTCTCCCTCCCTCCCCTCCCACTGTAGACTGGGCTTGGGGTCTCTCCCTCCCTCCCTCCCACTGTAGACTGGGCTTGGGGTCTCTCCCTCCCTCCCTCCCACTGTAGACTGGGCTTGGGGTCTCTCCCTCCCTCCCTCCCACTGTAGACTGGGCTTGGGGTTCTCCCTCCCTCCCTCCCACTGTAGACTGGGCTTGGGGTCCCTCCCTCCCTCCCACTGTAGACTGGGCTTGGGGCCTCTCCCTCCCTCCCTCCCACTGTAGACTGGGACCAGAGACCAGGGCTGAGTTCCATATGGCACCATATTCCCTAGATAGAAGACTAGTTTCATCAGGAAAAAGTAGTGCACTATATAGGGTATAGGGTGCCATTTGGGACCAAAACAAGTATTTTCTGCCTTACTGAAGAGACATTCCTCTGTCATTACTAAGCACAGTGTGAAGAGCTGTGGCACATCCAGGTAAACAAGTATCCCTCTATTTTGACATGGTGTAATATTTACTTCCCAAGCCAGAGCAGCCTATAGCACAGTAAGCCACGTCCGACCCAAAGCAGCCCATAGGACAGTAGGCCACGTCCGACCCAGAGCAGCCCATAGGACAGTAAGCCACGTCCGACCCAGAGCAGCCCATAGGACAGTAAGCCACGTCTGACCCAGAGGAGCCCATAGGACAGTAAGCCACGTCCGACCCAGAGCAGCCCATAGGACAGTAAGCCACGTCTGACCCAGAGCAGCCCATAGGACAGGAGTCTGTTTCTGTAGTGTGAGGCAGCTTGATGTGCATGTACACCCCTTGGACAGGACGCTAATATTCTCTCCCCTATGAGAAACCATTGTGGAACCTTTGATCTAAGAAACAAAAGAGCTGATGAACGAATACAGAATGTGTAGTTTGGACGACAACATGATTCATTGTGTGTGAATCTCTGTCAGCCCATCTGATCTGCCCTGGGTCCCACTCACCTACAGTAACCATCTGATCTGCCCTGGGTCCCACTCACCTACATTAACCATCTGACCTGCCCTGGGTCCCACTCACCTACAGTAACCATCTAACCTGCCCTGGGTCCTACTCACCTACAGTAACCATCTGACCTGCCCTGGGTCCCACTCACCTACAGTAACCATCTGACCTGCCCTGGGTCCTACTCACCTACTGTAACCATCTAACCTGCCCTGGGTCCCACTCACCTACAGTAACCATCTGACCTGCCCTGGGTCCTACTCACCTACAGTAACCATCTGACCTGCCCTGGGTCCTACTCACCTACAGTAACCATCTGACCTGCCCTGGGTCCTACTCACCTACAGTAACCATCTGACCTGCCCTGGGTCCTACTCACCTAGAGTAACCATCTGACCTGCCCTGGGGCCTACTCACCTACAGTAACCATCTGACCTGCCCTGGGTCCCACTCACCTACAGTAACCATCTGACCTGCCCTGGGTCCCACTCACCTACAGTAACCATCTGACCTGACCTGGGTCCTACTCACCTACAGTAACCATCTGACCTGCCCTGGGTCCCACTCACCTACAGTAACCATCTGATCTGCCCTGGGTCCCACTCACCTACATTAACCATCTGACCTGCCCTGGGTCCCACTCACCTACAGTAACCATCTAACCTGCCCTGGGTCCTACTCACCTACAGTAACCATCTGACCTGCCCTGGGTCCCACTCACCTACAGTAACCATCTGACCTGCCCTGGGTCCTACTCACCTACTGTAACCATCTAACCTGCCCTGGGTCCCACTCACCTACAGTAACCATCTGACCTGCCCTGGGTCCTACTCACCTACAGTAACCATCTGACCTGCCCTGGGTCCTACTCACCTACAGTAACCATCTGACCTGACCTGGGTCCTATTCACCTACAGTAACCATCTAACCTGCCCTGGGGCCAACTCACTTCCAGAAATACAATGAATGAAAAAAATTCACAGATCTTGTGTGTTTGTCTGTTTGCGTATATGTGTGTGTGATTTTAGAGTTATAATGTTTGTTCAGTGAGGTATGTGTGATTTAGAGTTATGTTTGTTTACTGTGTGTGATTTAGAGTTATGTTTGTTCGGTGAGAGTGAGAAGGTTTGGCGTGTGTGTCTTCCAGGCTCTAATCTGTTGCTGTGTTGTCTCACCCTTCCATAGGTTCATACTTTCCGAGGGCCTCACTGGTGCGAGTATTGTGCCAACTTCATGTGGGGCCTCATAGCCCAAGGGGTCCACTGCTCAGGTACTCTCCTCTTCCATTCAGACATCCCAACACTGCTCACTGCTGACCTAGCTACCATCACTGACCTTTCATGGGTACTTCATCACATTAGAGTACCATCCCAAATATCACCCTATTCCCTATGTAGTCCACGTGTGTAGGGCTCATAAGGTTCTGATCTAAAGTTTTACAGGGAATAGGATGCAATTTTTCAGGGAATAGGATGCAATTTGGGATGAAAGCCTAAAGAAAATAACTCTAATCCCTGATCAGACCCTCGGGGGTCCTGTTAACATCCCTGATCAGACCCTCTGGGGTCCTGTTAACATCCCTGATCAGACCCTCGGAGTCCTGTTAACATCCCTGATCAGACCCTCGGGGGTCCTGTTAACATCCCTGATCAGACCCTCTGGGGTCCTGTTAACATCCCTGATCAGACCCTCGGGGTCCTGTTAACATCCCTGATCAGACCCTCGGGGTCCTGTTAACATCCCTGATCAGACCCTCTGGGTCCTGTTAACATCCCTGATCAGACCCTCTGGGGTCCTGTTAACATCCCTGATCAGACCCTCGGGGTCCTGTTAACATCCCTGATCAGACCCTCTGGGTCCTGTTAACATCCCTGATCAGACCCTCGGGGTCCTGTTAACATCCCTGATCAGACCCTCTGGGTCCTGTTAACATCCCTGATCAGACCCTCTGGGATCCTGTTAACATCCCTGATCAGACCCTCGGGGTCCTGTTAACATCCCTGATCAGACCCTCGGGGTCCTGTTAACATCCCTGATCAGACCCTCGGGGTCCTGTTAACATCCCTGATCAGACCCTCGGGGTCCTGTTAACATCCCTGATCAGACCCTCGGGGTCCTGTTAACATCCCTGATCAGACCCTCTGGGGTCCTGTTAACATCCCTGATCAGACCCTCTGGGGTCCTGTTAACATCCCTGATCAGACCCTCTGGGGTCCTGTTAACATCCCTGATCAGACCCTCGGGGTCCTGTTAACATCCCTGATCAGACCCTCGGGGTCCTGTTAACATCCCTGATCAGACCCTCGGGGTCCTGTTAACATCCCTGATCAGACCCTCGGGGTCCTGTTAACATCCCTGATCAGACCCTCTGGGTCCTGTTAACATCCCTGATCAGACCCTCTGGGTCCTGTTAACATCCCTGATCAGACCCTCGGGGTCCTGTTAACATCCCTGATCAGACCCTCTGGGGTCCTGTTAACATCCCTGATCAGACCCTCTGGGGTCCTGTTAACATCCCTGATCAGACCCTCTGGGGTCCTGTTAACATCCCTGATCAGACCCTCTGGGTCCTGTTAACATCCCTGATCAGACCCTCTGGGTCCTGTTAACATCCCTGATCAGACCCTCTGGGGTCCTGTTAACATCCCTGATCAGACCCTCTGGGTCCTGTTAACATCCCTGATCAGACCCTCTGGGTCCTGTTAACATGTTCAATAAATCATACATGTATCCCGGCTTTCTCATTTTATCCCCCCGTGTTTACCACAAATAAACAATATGACTTCCAAGTTTGGATTTATTTCAAGAATTCACGTTTGATCAAATATCAATCAAATTGGACTGATCAGACGTCTCTGTCCGGTTGGGTTTCATGTCATGTCAATTGTAACACATGAGATATCAAACTTGAAATGCCTAATAATGTATTTATTTTTAAATGCTATGACAATAAAAAGGGTATTACAATATTACGTTAAGCCTGGATCATGTCATGGAATGTAGAGTCCAGGAAATGTTGTCTGTTCCATGTAAGTCAATGGTTGGATGAGGCCTGTGAAATGTGGTCTGTTCCATGTAAGTCAATGGTTGGATGAGGCCTGTGAAATGTAGTAATTTAGCATTCCTCAGTGACACCTGGGACAAACCAGTTCCCCCTGTGACTATGACTGTCAACTATTTATAAACAAGACAGACGCTCACAGAGAGCTTAGAAGGTGCATCAACGGGACACACCCAATCAAGCAAGGACAACCAAATACTGTATCCACAAAACTGCAACAAGGCTGGCTGGCTGGCTGTGCTGGCTGTGCTGGCTGGCTGTGCTGGCTGGCTGTGCTGGCTGGCTGTGCTGGCTGTGCTGGCTGGCTGTGCTGGCTGTGCTGGCTGGCTGTGCTGGCTGTGCTGGCTGTGCTGGCTGTGCTGGCTGTGCTGGCTGGCTGTGCTGGCTGTGCTGGCTGGCTGTGCTGGCTGGCTGTGCTGGCTGGCTGTGCTGGCTGGCTGTGCTGTGCTGGCTGTGCTGGCTGTGCTGTGCTGGCTGGCTGTGCTGGCTGGCTGTGCTGGCTGGCTGCTGTGCTGGCTGGCTGTGCTGGCTGTGCTGGCTGGCTGTGCTGGCTGGCTGTGCTGGCTGGCTGCTGTGCTGGCTGTGCTGGCTGGCTGTGCTGGCTGTGCTGGCTGTGCTGTGCTGGCTGGCTGTGCTGGCTGGCTGTGCTGGCTGGCTGTGCTGGCTGGCTGTGCTGGGTGGCTGTGCTGGCTGGCTGTGCTGGCTGTGCTGTGCTGTCAAATCAAATTTTATTGGTCACATACACATGGTTAGCAGATGCGAGTGTAGCGAAATGCTTGTGCCTCGAGTTCTGACAGTGCAGCAATATCTAACATGGTAATCTAAAAATTCCACAACTACCTAATACACACATCTAAGTAAAATAATGGAATAAGAATATATACATATATGGATGAGCAATGATAGTGGCATAGGCAAGATGCAATAGAATGTATAAAATACAGTATATGAGTAATGTTAACGAGGAATGCAAGATATGTAAACATTATTAAAGTGGCATTCTTAGTGACTAGTGATCAATTTATTAAAGTGGCCAATGATTGAGTCTGTATGTAGGCAGCAGCATCTGTGTTAGTGGCTATTTTAAAAGTCTGATGGCCTTGAGATAGAAGCTGTTTTTCAGTCTCTCGGTCCCAGCTTTGATGCACCTGTACTGACCTCGCCTTCTGGATGGTAGCGGGGTGAACAGACAGTGGCTCGGGTGGTTGTTGTCCTTGATGATCTTTTTGGCCTTCCTGTAACATCGGGTGGTGTAGGTGTCCTGGAGGGCAGGTAGTTTGCCCCCGGTGATGCGAGGGGAAGAACGCACCACCCTTTGGAGAGCCTTGTGGTTGAGGAAGGTGCAGTTGCTGTACCAGGCGGTGATACACCCGACAGGATGCTATCAATTGTGCATCTGTAAAAGTTTGAAAGTTTTAGGTGACACGCCACATTTCTTCAGCCTCTTGAGGTTGAAGAGGCGCTGTTGTGCCTTCTTCACCACACTGTCTGTGTGGATGGACCATTTCAGTTTCTGTGATGTGTACACCGAGGAACGTAACTTTCCACCTTCTCCACTGCTGTCCCATTGATGTGGATAGGGGGGTGCTCCCTCTGCTGTTTCCTGAAGTCCAAGATCATCTTTTTTGTTTTGTTGACGTTGAGTGAGAGGTTGTTTTCCTGACACCACACTCCGAGTGCCCTCACCTCCTCCTTGTAGGCTGTCATTGTTGATAATCAAGCCTACTACTGTTGTGTGGTCTGCAAACTTGATGATTGAGTTGGAGGTGTGCATGGCCACGCAGTCATGGGTGAACAGGGATTACAGGAGGGGGCTGAGCATGCACCCTTGTGGTGCCCCATTGTTGACGATCAGTGAAGTGGAGATGTTATTTCCTACCTTCACCACCTGGGGGCGGCCCATCAGGATGTCCAGGACCCAATTGCACAGGGTGGGGTTGAGACCCAGGGCCTCAAGCTTAATGATGAGCTTGGAGGGTACTATGGTGTTGAATGCTGAGCTATAGTCAATGAACAGCATTCTTACATAGGTAATCCTCTTGTCCAGATGGGATAGGGCAGTGTGATGGCGATTGCATCATCTGTGGACCTATTGGGGCGGTAAGAAAATTTGAAGTGGGTCTAGGGTGACAGCTAAGGTGGAGGTGATATGATCCTTGACTAGTCTCTCAAAGCACTTCATGATGACAAGTGAGTGCTACGGGGCAATAGTCATTTAGTTCAGTTACCTTTGTCTTCTTGGGTACTGGAACAACGGTGGCCATCTTGAATCATGTGGGGACAGCAGACTGGGATAAGGAGAGATGGAATATGTCCGATAACACGCCAGCTGGTCTCCGCATGCTCTGAGGACACGGCTAGGGATGCCGTCTGGGCTGGCAGCCTTGCGAGGGTTAACTTTTGAATGCCTTACTCACGTCGGCCACGGAGAAGGAGAGCCCACAGTCCTTGGTAGCAGGCCGTGTCTGTGGCACTGTATTATCCTCAAAGCGGTCAAAGAAGGTGTTTTAGTTTGTCTGGAAGCAAGACGTTGGTGTCCGTGAGGTGGCTGTGGTTTTCCTTTTGTCGTCCGTGATTGTCTGTAGACGCTACCACATCTCGTGTCTGTGACTCCTGTGACTCCACTTTGTCTCTATACTGACATTTTGTTTGATTGCCTTGCGGAGGGAATAACTACACTGTTTGTATTTGGCCATATTCCCAGTCACTTTTCCATGGTTAAATGTGGTGATTTTACGCTTGCGGTTTTGCGCGAATGCTGCCGTCTATCCACAGTTTCTGGTTCGGGTAGGTTTTAATAGTCACAGTAGATACATCTCCTATACACTTTCTTATAAATTCACTCGAATCAGCGTATTTGTCGATATTACTCTGAGGCTACCCGGAACATATCCCAGTCTGCGAGATCAAAACAATCCTGCCTGGCCGTGCTGCCTGGCCGTGCTGCCTGGCCGTGCTGCCTGGCCGTGCTGCCTGGCCGTGCTGCCTGGCCGTGCTGCCTGGCCGTGCTGCCTGGCCGTGCTGCCTGGCCGTGCTGCCATGCTTTGTAATGGAGATCCTTTTTAAGGAGTGGTTTTAACCCATTTCAGTGCTTCAGTACATGGGGAAAATATCACAATACTGTTCATATCATTCCAATCCTGAAGTTAAATTGAGTGAAAAGGGACACATGTAGCTGTCCCTGGTGCTTCCTGCCAGATAAAAGGATGTAATATTTAGGGTTGCAAAGCGACCGGTACCATATTGTCCATGAGTTTCTAGTAGATAGACCATATGGTTGAAGAGAGAACAGCATAATAATGCAAAAAGCATCTAATCAACAATGGCATTATTTTCAATGAACTGTGACACTCTATTTACTATTAACTTTTGTCACAACTGCCACCAGTTTTCTTTCTTTTTACTAGTTTCTACACTGTAGAATAATAGTGAAGACATCAAAACTATGAATTAACACACATGGAATCATGTAGTAAACAAAAAAAAGTGCTAAACAAATCTGAAGGTATTTGAGATTCTTCAAAGGAGCCACCCTTTGCCTTGATGACAGCTTTGCACACGTGGCATTCTCTCAACCAGCTTCATGAGGTAGTCACCTGGAATGCATTTCAATTAACATGTGTGAATTTCTTTCTTTAATGCATTTGAGCCAATCTGTTGTGACAAGGTATGGGTGGTATGCAGAAGATAGCCCTATTTGGTAAAAGACCAAGTCCATATTATGGGAAGAATCGCTCAAATAAGCAGAGAAAAGACTCCATCATTAATTTAAGGTCAGTCAATCAGGAACATTTTAAGAACTTTGAAAGTTTCTTCAAGTGCAGTCACAAAAACCATCAAGCACTATGATGAAACTGGCTCTCATGAGGACCACCACAGGAAAGGAAGACCCAGAGTTACCTCTGCTGCAGAGGATAAGTTCATTAGTTAACTGCACCTCAGATTGCAGCCCAAATACATGCTTCACAGAGTTCAATGAACAGGCAGACACATCTCAACATCAACCTTTCAGAAGAGACTGCGTGAATCAGGCTGAATTGCTGCAAAGTATCCTCTACTAAAGGACACCAATAATAAGAGACTTGTTTGGGCCAAGAAACATAAGCAATGGACATTAGACTGGTGGAAGTCTGTCCTTTGGTCTGACGTGTCCAAATTTGAGATTTTGTCTTTGTGAGATGCAGAGTAGGTAAACTGATGATCTCTGCATGTGTGGTTCCCACCATGAAGCATGGAGGAGGAGGTGTGGGGGTGTTTTTCTGGTGACACTGTCTGTGATTAATTTAGAATTCAAGGCACACTTAACCAGCGTGGCTACCACAGCATTCTGCAGCGATACTCCATCCCATCTGGATTGTGCTTAGTGGGACTATCATTTGTCTTTCAACAGGACAACAACCCAAAACACACCTCCAGGCTGTGTAAGGGCTATTTGACCAAGAAGGAGAGTGATGTAGTGCTGCATCAGATGATCTGGCCTCCACAATCACCCGACCTCAACCCAATTGATATGGTTTGGAATGAGTTGGACCGCAGAGTGAAGGAAACAAGTGCTTAGCACACGTGGAAACTCCTTCAAGACTGTTGGAAAAGCATTCCTCATGAAGCAGGTTGAGAGAATGCCAACAGTGTTCAAAGCTGTCATCAAGGCAAAGGGTGGAAACTTTGAAGAATCTCAAATAAAATACAAAATATTTTTTTATTTATTTAACACTTTTTTGGTTACTACATGATTCCATATGTATTTCATAGTTTGATGTCGTCACTATTATTCTACAATGTAGAAAATAGTAAAACTAAAAACCTTGTAATGAGTACAGTAGGTGTGTCCAGACTTTAGACCGGTACTGTATGTCACACTGAAACCCTAATATGGTACCAATGGTATTCACTAAGTTGCTGGTTTATATTTAGGATCAACAGCATTGTTATTCTGTTTGCGGCAAGGTAGCCTAGTGGTTAGAGCATTGGATTAGTAACTGGAAGGTTGCAAGTTCAAATCCCCGAGCTGACAAGGTACAAATCTGTCGTTCTTCCCCTGAACAAGGCAGTGTTCCTAGGCCGTCATTGAAAATAAGAATTTGTTCTTAACTGACTTACCTAGTTAAATAAAGGTAAAATAAATATTAGTTTATATTTTTACAGGTAATAAGGACACACAGAGAGCTAGAGATAATTACAGACACCTGTGATAATCTGAAATACCCCAAAAGCACCACTAGATGTCTTGTGATAACTTGAAAGTTTCCAGTAAATGAACCACCCTTTGCAACCCTAGTATTTATGAACACCACCTAATGATTATACTGATCAATAATGTTGTATCCTAGTGAACTTGTTGAAATGTTTGTTGGCTGAAAAACAGATCACTGTATTTTTTTAAATTTTAGAACAATTTCTTCTTTACAATGACTGCCTATCGGGGAACGGTGGATTAACTGCCTTGTTCAGGGGCAGAAAGACAGATTTTTTAACCTCTGTCAGCTCAAGGATTCGTTCCAGCAACCTTTGGGTTACTGGCCCAACACTCTAACCACTAGGCTACCTGCCTAACTATACTTCACTGGTGCAGTGAAGTATAGGGTTCAGACACACAATATAAATACATTACAAACATTTACAACTTAGCAAGACTGTAGCACAATTGAGGCTCGTTGACCAGTAGACAAGTAGGTTTGGAAAGTCCCTAAACTCTCTGCGATAGACACAGGGTTCTATTATGGCCTGGATACAATCCTGACATGGATGCTTGAAAGGAGGACTAACGTGGCTGTTTTTCTCTGTAGACAGATGGTTGTTGTTCAGATATTAGCCATGCTTATAAGCCCCAGGCAACGCTGGTGTCATCAGACAGCCCTGTGGGAATCAGAAGAGACTTCTTTAGTACTTCTGGTTGTATCTGAAGCAGTCCTCTAACACACAGAGATACTCAACTGATGACTGGCTTTCTATCCTCATTGTCTCTCTTTCTCCCTGTCCTCATCTCTCTTCTCTCTGTTCTCTCTCTCTTCCTCCCTATCCCCATCTCTCTTGCTCTCTCTCTCTGTTTCCTCTCTCTTCCTCTAGCATGCTTAGCTTGTCTTCTTCCTCCCTATCCCATCTCTTTGTCTGTCTATCTCTTTCTCAATCTTTTTCTGTCTGACAGTCTCTGTGTTTTCTCTATTTTTAATCTGTCTGTATCTGAGAATAAGGAACCCCAGTCAGCGGACCAGCAATAATGCTGAGTATTTCTTGGTCGTAACAACGCCACTATCAGTGATGAATGATTTAGCTGGATGTTCTTATTGAGTCAGGGAGCCTCCCAAGTACAGTATGTTTACAGGCAGGCAGAGAAACCTCAACCTAGGTTACATTCCTGTGGCATCTCCCAGAGAGGCAGCTTGCTCTCTTCGTCACGGTGTGTGTGCAGGCCAGACCGGGACAGTGATGCCACACAGAGAGGTGGTGCTCTGCTCTCTCACCCCCAGCTGTCCAAGCCCCTCTGCTGTGACGTGGCCCACCATGGCATATTGAAGCAGCCTGGTCTTACCGTGGCTGGCTGGGCTTTCTCTCTGAGATTGGGATAATCACTGTACTACTTGTTATCTCTAACCCCTCTGTAATGTGTTACATGTTGTTTTAGAAGAAGTCGACCATAATCATGTCAGATTATAAGATTGGAATCAATCCTTTCTGTATGTGTGTGTATTTTAACACTGACTGACCACCTCTCTGACCTGTGGTTTCCAGACTGTGGGCTGAACGTACACAAGCAGTGTTCCAAGCTGGTGCCCAGCGACTGTCAGCCAGACCTGCGCAGGATTAAGAAGGTGTTCAGCTGTGACCTCACTACCCTGGTCAAGGCCCACAACACCACACGGCCCATGGTGGTGGACATGTGTATCAAGGAGATAGAACTACGAGGTACCGTTTAGAATGTTTCTGTGACATTAAAGCCAGGTGCACCCTGCATGTTGTTAGCTAAACTGAAATAATATTCAAATTTCAAGGTGAAAATGGATGTCTGTGATATGGTCTTGTGTGGCTCAGTTGGTAGAGAATGGCACTAGCAACGCCAGGGTTGTGGGTTGGATTCCCACGGGAGACCAGTACTTTAATGTATGCACCCACAACTGTAAGTTGCTCTGGATAAAAGTGTCTGCTAAATGACTGAAATGTATTGGCTCTCTTGGACCAGGGTCAAGGAGGCTCCTAAATGAAGTGCTGTGCAAACCAATCTTTTAAATTAGCATCAAATTCAATCAATCAAATGTATTTATAAATCCATTTTTACATCAGCAGATGTCACAAAGTGCTTATACAGAAACCCAGCATAAATCCCCAAACAGCAAGCAATGCAGATGTAGAAGCACAGTGGCTAGGAAAGACTCCCTAAAAAGGCAGGAACCTAGAGAGGAACCAGGTTCTGAGAGGTGGCCAGTCCTCTTTAGGCTGTTCCAGGTAGAGATTGCTACATTTAGTCAAAGAAAATTGTCCATTTGAACTGTGTTGAACTACTCTCAAACCGGTTATTTCAACTGGATGTGTTATTTCTAAAATACTGTGTATGTAAAAGACTTAATCAACATTTTAATCAATATGTAATTTCCCCAAAGTACTGTAATCTGCCTCGAGGCTCCATTGGTTGAAATAAAGGCCACCCTTGTTGAATAATTTTGTTGATCCAAAGAGCTTGTTGAGTTTATTTAGTAGACTGCATGGGGTGAAAGAGGGTACAGAGAGTAGAGATAACCGACTCTCTGTGTTGCTGCTTGCAGGTCTGCAGTCTGAGGGCCTCTACAGAGTGTCTGGCTTCTCAGAACACATTGAGGACGTGAGGCTCGCCTTTGACCGAGGTTTGTGTGAACTTAATTCCCTTTGCCTCAGGGCTTCGGTCTGGTTTAAGGTTATGAGACATGAAAGTCCATAGGTTCAAATGAAAAGCACATGAGCACAGGAAAACCATATCAGACTGCTGGATGTCGTTATGTCAGGTGTAAAGGGCAATTATGTTGCATTGTGGTAATTGTAGTGAATATACTGCAGCCTGGTCGGTACATAATGTGTCTGGTGTGTCATCTCTGCAGATGGCGAGAAGGCAGACATCAGTGCCAATGTGTACAACGACATCAACATCATCGCTGGAGCTCTGAAGCTCTATCTGAGAGACCTGCCCATTCCAGTCATCACATTCCACGTGTACTCCACATTCATACAAGCTGCAAGTACGTCCGCCCATACTTATTCCCACAATTAGCTCAATGCGCCTTGGGTCTCCAGCGCAATGACTGTGTACTGCGCTAAAGGCTAGGCACTAGCTTGGGGAGCTAAGGAAAATGTTCAGGTCTGTGGCACGGATATTTATCAGGTGACCGTAACTAACAGTAGTACTTCCTCCTGGTAGAAATTCCCAACCCAGACACCAGACTGGAGGCCATCCACGAGGGGCTGCTGCAGCTCCCGCCAGCCCACTACGAGACCCTACGCTACCTGATGATGCATCTCAAGAAGTGATGAAACACACACTGCATCTGATCTTCATGGGGTTGAATCAGTGATGTAGTCTTACATACACATGTGTTGTTTCTCACCTTTCTGACTAATATAATAATCATCTTTCTCACAGGGTCACCATGTTTGAAAAGGACAATTTCATGAATTCTGAGAACCTGGGGATTGTGTTTGGTCCAACGTTAATGCAGCCGCCTGAACAGGACGCCCTGGCCACTCTGAACGACATGAGGCATCAAAACTCATCGTACAGCTCCTGATAGAGCATGGAGCCCTGTCTGTTGCTGGGAGGAGAGCCCTGTCTGTTGCTGGGCAGGATGGGCTTGTTTTGAGGATGGGCTGGAGCCCTGTCTGTTGCTGGGCAGGAGCCCTGTCTGTTGCTGGGCAGGATGGGCTGGAGCCCTGTCTGTTGCTGGGCAGGATGGGCTGGAGCCCTGTCTGCCCTGTCTGTTGCTGGGCAGGATGGGCTGGAGCCCTGTCTGTTGCTGGGCAGGATGGGCTGGAGCCCCTGTCTGCAGGATGCTGAGGCAGGAATAGGATGTTTGATTTATTCCATACCAGAGGAATCTCAAGCCATCATGTCTGTCATCATACGAAGTGTCAAAATTCCCAAATGTTTCTATTGTGGTCAGATTTGAGCTTCCATTACTTCTCTCCCATAAGCATGAGTGTTGAAGTTGAGTCTGTGGTACGTCAGTCAGCCATCATGTCTTGTTACAGTAAGGTCAAAGGTTGTCACATCCTGCCATATTCTCCTTAAGAGGAACAAGGTACTGGATACATCCCAAATGGCACCCTATTTTCATTACTTCTGAACAGGCCCCATAGGGCTCTGGTTAACAGTAGTGCACACTATATAGTGAGTAGGGTGCCATTTTAGAAAAAGCCATTGTTTCCAACATTTTCACACACCTTTCATGGCGTCAAGTAGCCTAGCGGTAAGTGTTGGGCCAGTAAACAAAGGTTGCTTGTTTGAATACCCTTGCCGACAAGGTTAAAAATCAGTCAATGTGCCTTTTGAGCAAGGCACTTAACCCTAATTTGCTCCAGGGTCGCTGTACTACCATGGCTGACCCTATAAAACAACACATTTCACTGCCCCTTTCCGGTGTCTGTGACAATAAACATGTTTCCATAAATCTAGCATCATCACACTAACACATTCTTCTTGGTTGATGTCTGTCTGTATAGTGATTGTCTGCTCAAGTGTGTTCGTTTTGTGATTATTGGTCAATGAGTCTCATGACTCAGTAACTGTGTGATCCTGTAGGGTGAGATATGGATGGATGGTCTATGTATGAAGCACTGTGCTGATCAATTTATTTTGTGAAGATTTCTTTATGCTTTCAGCATCATGTGCTTTTTCCCCCCTGAAACTGATAGGTTGTCAAGGATCTGCGATGTGTTCCATTGTCAAAAGACAACAAAACCCTAAAGGAATTGGTAAACAGAGCAGGTTAAACTTGTAAGGAAATGCTTAGAAACACATTTTGAGTGGCACGGTTGAAGTTCCATCTGCAACTGTTTGCTGGTACTATAAAAATAGGCTGAGTTATAGTGTATGGTTTGGGTGAAATGTGTGTGAGCCTAAATGTTTACCGAACTTTTGAATCAAACTTCTCATTCGTTTAAATTGACACATGGAATGGGTAAAGTAATTAATATAATATATATATATATATTAATATTCATACTTTAGTGGAATACCATGGGGTAATATATGTATATACATATACACACACTGAACAAAAATATTAACGCAGCATACAACAATTTCAACAGAATTGACTGAGTTACAGTGCAAATAAGGAAATCAGTCGCAATAACTGAATTAAGCCCTTATCTATGGATTTCATAAGACTGGGTGGGCCTATGTCCTCCCAGGCCTACCCATGGGTGCTCCCCTGCCCAATCAGAATGAGTTTTTTCCCCACACATGGGCTTTATTACAGACAGAAAGACTCCTCAGTTCTATCAGCTGTCCGGGTGGCTGGTCTCTGACGATCCCGCAGGTGAAGAAGCCGGATGTGGAGGTCCTGGGCTGGCATGGTTACACGTGGTTGTGAGGCCAGTTGGATATACTGCCAAATTTTCTCTAAAATTGTTCCTGCTTATGGTAGAGAAATGAACATTCAATTCTCTGGTGGACATTCCTGCAGTCAGCTTGCTAATTGCACGCTCCCTCAAAACTTGAGATATCTGTGGCATTGTGTTGTGACAAAACTGCACATTTTAGAGTAATCTTTTATAGTCCCCAGCACAAGGTGCACCTGTGTAATGATCATGCTGTTTCACCAGCTTCTTGATATGCCACACCTGTCTGGTGGTTGGATTATCCTGGCAAAGGAAAAATACTCACAGGGATGTAAATAAATGTGTGCACAACATTTGAGAGAAATGTAAATAAGCTTTTTGTGTGTATGGAACATTTCTGGGATCTTATTTCAGCTAATGAAACCAACACTTTACATGTTGCGTTTATATTTTTGTTCAGTAATAGCTACTCGTAGACTGCCAAACATCTAGTATGGGTAAGGACTCGACCTCGTAGTGTTCTGCCAATATTTGACACATACTAAAGTCAGGAAACATGATGTGTAAATGTTCAGACTATAAAACTGCCTGGAGCAGCTATAGGTGATGTGGAGCTCGCCTTCTTCAAACAACGTCATGGCGACAGAGTTTACACATTCTCTGTTTTCCATTATTGATAATAATTGAAATCCTTTCTACGAATTCATTTTATTAAAAGTATTTTTGTGATGGGTGCAATTAAGATTGTAATTTATCAAATGCTGATTTATTAAAAGGATGTAAAATGACATTTTGCTCAATCTTTTATGTGTACGTTTAGGATAGGCTACAATTCAATTGCTCAAAGCACTGTCTGCGTCATGGTGCAATGCAATGACAACACACACGTACTCTACCACACCTTCAATAGGACAACGATGGCTCAATAGCGCTGGTGCTGAAGAGAGCAACAACGGTGGACGCCCTGTACCTGAGGGTACACACATGGAATGTGTCTCAAATGGCACCCTATTCCCTGTATAGTGCACTACTTTTGAACAGGTTCCATCGGACTGTGGTCAACAGTAGTGCACTATGTAGGGAATAGGGTGCCAATTTGGGACTCAGACATGATTAGTCACCCTGTTTCTAAATGTAAGGGTGTGGAGGACTTTGCATGTGTTGTTTCTTCTGTGTGTCTAGTTCTCAGATACTGTGTTACTCTGGCTGTCAGGTATTCTTCCTGCAGGCTTCCAGGGAGGGAACTTCTCTCCCAGTTTTACGTGCACCAATCAGGTGTGCATGGGTGGGGTTTTGTTTGTAAGCGATATAGACAGCTGTATTTCAATACCTGTAACATTTGTTGCCTCTCAGTGACAAGGAATACATCAGAATTCAGTTATTTACAGTGGTTTTTCTACTTAAAACATTGGCCTTCGTGTAGATTCAAGCCTTGATTGGATGTTGTAGATTGAGTCTTCCAAGTGGATGCAGCTGTAAACAACTTGGAATCTACACGGTCTTAGAAGGTCTGTGTGCGGGTCATGTTGTCCTCAGCCGAGGACTAACCTCACGTTGAACCCCCTTGGAGATACTAAAGGAGACACCAGAGGGCTGAAAACATACAGGTGAGTTGATGGCAGGTGTATGACATATTATCCATCATAGCTGATCACAAACATATAGCACGTATGAACATGACTTCCTATATTTTCTATTATTGATATAATTGTTATGGCATGATTGATTATTTTTTCTCAATACCAGTTTGTCTATATTGACATACACTAATGTATCTTGCAGGTGAAACTTAATGGTCCAGATATGACAGCGCCTGTGAGATACCCTTGGTGGAGAGCATTTGTGACAAGGAAGAGTATTCCAACAACCCAAGAATCTGGTGAGACCCAACCTTCTGGGGAGAAGATGTCTCCTATCTCCTCCAAATCTACCCCGGACTCAAAGGGAAACGAAACATTCCCAGATGCAGAAACCTTTGACGATGCAGAGTTTGAGCCAATGTTCAATGAGAGAACTTGTAGACGGAATCTCAAAGTTTCACGTTCTGGACGTTTTAAGGAGAACAGACGAGTACGGGGGACCATACCTGACAATAACAACTTCAGTGGAAGTGTTGCTGCGACTGCTGTTGCTAAGTAGTCCAGGCTACATCATGGTCATTCTACCTGCCAGACTGCAACCTGTTATGGAGCATGGAGCATTGATGATGAAATATGAATATAATATATAATATTTTTTAAAGATATAACTTTCACAATGTTCATCAATTGTGCCTATGACCAGGTTAATATATTAGGTTTACACCTAATTCACAATATGTTTAGGCCAATGAAGCATGGATACGCAATAGTTATGAAGTATCAAATAATTGTAAAGAATGATTTCATAATCATTTTATAGTGAATTCGGGAAGTAACTCCGTCCGGGACTCAAACCAGGGTCCGGTAACTGTCAAGCCAAGACCTTAATGCCAGGAGTTCTGGGTTAAGGTTACTATATTACCACCTTCCTTCAGGAGTGTCCCCACACTTCTCTATACCAAGTCTCTCTCATGTGTACACACCTCTCAAATGGGCTCACGGGAACCATCCCACTTCACTAGGTGTGGGTTAAGGTCTCCTACAATATCGATTTTCAAGTGTGTTTTCATATTTCATACACACACAGCCTAAAGCACATGGTATCTAATGTTACAAATATATCCAGCCAGGGTCAATTACTTATTTTGTAATTTGTTTAAATTGGTTTTTGTGTGTTTGTTTTCTTGACATGAAGGACTTGAGGTGGTTTGATATGAAGGACTTGAGGTGGTTTGATATGAAGGACTTGAGGTGGTTTGATATGAAGGACTTGAGGTGGTTTGATATGAAGGACATGAGGTGGTTTGATATGAAGGACTTGAGGTGGTTTGATATGAAGGACATGAGGTGGTTTGATATGAAGGACTTGAGGTGGTTTGATATGAAGGACATGAGGTGGTTTGATATGAAGTACGAGGTGGTTTGATATGAAGGACTCACATACAACCAAACTTTATTTAGATCATGTTGGATTAATCTGATTCTGTTCATACTGTACTAGGCTACCTAAGGTCTAGTATGCACTAATGCAGTGGTTCCTAACCATTTTTTGGTTACTGTACCTCCAACTGAATTTTGCTCTGCCTAGAGTACCTGCTCATGTGTATTTTACCAGTAAACCTATGGTCTCATGAGTCTTCTCAAGTACCCCTGTGGATAGACCAGGTACACCCATGGGTCTCAGTACCACTGGTTGGGAACCACTGCAGTAATGAACTCTTACAGAGGATGTGAATGAAGGATATGCCAGCATGTACATTAGCTCGTGTTCAGGAGATTGTAAGATTACATTTAGTTGTTGACATCACATAATACTTTAAATGTAAAAAAAAAAAAAAAAAAAAAATCTGTATTTTGTACTGCAATGTACGTCCACACAAACGCGCACACTCACTCAGGAGTTACACAGGACGTTAATACACCTTTGTTACATGTTTATTGTGGATAATATATTTACTCTTTAGTCACGATCTCAAAATATCTGTTTTGAATGGACTATGCCTTCTGTCATCATTGTTACCAGTCTGTTAAAAGTTTACTTCAGAGATGTATATGAAGAAAAAACATCAATATTGTAAATAAATGTGTAAATATGTTATTTGGTTTACTTTGTGTTTTATTTTCACTTAATAACAGATATGGTGAAGAAAGCTAAATACATCTAAAAGTCTAAATACATCTCAAATAAAATAAAATGTTATTTGTCGCACATACATATTTAGCAAATGTTATTGCGGGTATAGCAAAATGCTTATGTTCCAACAGTAATATCTAACAATCCAAAACAATACACACATCTAAAAAGTAAAAGAATGGAATTAAGAAATATATACATATTAGGATGGAAGTCTAAATACACCGAGAAGTATAAATACACCTAGAAGTCTAAATACATCTAGATGTCTAAATACATCTAGAAGTCTAAATGCATCTAGAAGTCTAAATACATCTAAAAGTCTAAATACACCTAGAAGTCTAAAAGTCTAAATACACCTAGAAGTCTAAATATACCTAGAAGTATAAATAATTCTAGAAGTCTAAATACACCAAGAAATCTAAAAGTCTAAATATATCTAGATGTCTATACACATTTAGAATTTTCAAGATTCTGGTTTATTCTGGTTTCTAGAAGATCAATGGATGCATGACCTCGAACCACACAATAGATGCAGCCATTGTCATTGTTCTATTGCTTGGCCTCTGGGTGTGGTGAAATGTTAAGACAGCAGCTTCCCTGGGCTGCTGGGGTTATTTTTAAATCCTACATTCTTGCCTTTTAGAGCACCATTATTAGAAACAGAATTACCTGGCTTATTACAATAAATTATTGATAGATCCGAATGACCAGTTCCTCCTTACTGTATTCGAGGTAGCTACTGTAACTCATTATGGTTCATGTGAACGGCATGGTTGCTAATGACAGTGCCAGGACCTGATAATGGCTGCTAATGACAGTGCCAGGACCTGATAATGGCTGCTAATGACAGTGCCATGACCTGATAATGACAGTGCCAGGACCTGATAATGGCTGCTAATGACAGTGCCAGGACCTGATAATGGCTGCTAATGACAGTGCCATGACCTGCTAATGACAGTGCCAGGACCTGATAATGGCTGCTAATGACAGTGCCAGGACCTGATAATGGCTGCTAATGACAGTGCCAGGACCTGATAATGGCTGCTAATGACAGTGCCAGGACCTGATAATGGCTGCTAATGACAGTGCCATGACCTGATAATGGCTGCTAATGACAGTGCCATGACCTGATAATGGCTGCTAATGACAGTGCCAGGACCTGATAATGGCTGCTAATGACAGTGCCATGACCTGATAATGGCTGCTAATGACAGTGCCATGACCTGATAATGGCTGCTAATGACAGTGCCAGGACCTGATAATGGCTGCTAATGACAGTGCCAGGACCTGATAATGGCTGCTAATGACAGTGCCAGGACCTGATAATGGCTGCTAATGACAGTGCCAGGACCTGATAATGGCTGCTAATGACAGTGCCATGACCTGATAATGGCTGCTAATGACAGTGCCAGGACCTGATAATGGCTGCTAATGACAGTGCCAGGACCTGATAATGGCTGCTAATGACAGTGCCAGGACCTGATAATGGCTGCTAATGACAGTGCCATGACCTGATAATGACAGTGCCGGGACTGGATAATGGCTGACTGACGACCTTAGTTAAGTGAAATGTACAGTATAAAGGAATGATCTGGTTCCTTCTTTCTCAACTCAGATTCACTCAGAAGTACATACTGTATTCCCCATTGCTCTATGTAATCTGCTTATTCACCCGTGTTACAGATGGTGTGAAAAAGGGGGACAAATATTTGTGATGGAATGGCTTCTGTGAGCTTTTCACTTCAACAGTTCTCTCCAAGTAAGCAAAGGAGTTGTTCTGGACTTTGGGTATTGGTATGAAAACAGAAGAATTGGCGCCCTCTACTGTTCATCCTGTACTCTGCTATCAGTGCCTCCCTTGAGGCATTGGTGGCACAGTTGCAACTTGGCCATGTTTCCCATGGGGAGGGGGGGGGCATTTTATTTCAGTGGCTGACAAATACAGATATTCTTATGAATACTGTATGATACTTTACAAACTGGTGACCCCATCATTCACCATCAACCTTGTACTTGAACTAAAGACTAACACAAAAATATGTATCTATACAGAAAATCATTGAAATGAATGTGAATAACTGTACATGGGTCACATTGGGTAGAAATGCAGTGGATGGATTTAGTGTTCTCTATGATACGTCTTCAAGACAGTTGGGGAGGCAGGTAGCCTAGTGGTTAGAGTGTTAGGCCAGTAACCGAAAGGTTGCTGGATAAAATCCCGGAGCAACCAAGGTTCAAATCTATTGTTCTGCCCCTGAACAAGGCAGTTAACTCACTGTTCCCCGGTAGACCGTCATTGTAAATAAGAATTTGTTCAAGTCACTGACTTGCCTTGTTAAATAAAAAAATAAAATATAAATAAATGCCATTTTCATACCCGCAAAACCCTGAAAAATACACATATCACATAAATATAAAGCAGTAAATCCTGAGAGCTCCTCAGAACACTTTAATTGAACATTCATGACCGATTCAACAGTTAAAATGACATGTTAATAGGAGTAAAGGCTGGTTTATACCTGGGCTAACAACACAGACAGTCGCTTGACCTACTGCAAACCAATTTCAGACTTCTACACCTCATCTCTGTAACTGGGCTAACAACACAGACAGTCGCTTGACCTGCTGCAAACCAATTTCAGACTTCTACACCTCATCTCTGTAACTGGGCTAACAACACAGACAGTCGCTTGACCTACTGCAAACCAATTTCAGACTTCTGCACCTCATCTCTGTAACTGGGCTAACAACACAGACAGTCGCTTGACCTGCTGCAAACCAATTTCAGATTCTACACCTCATCTCTGTAACTGGGCTAACAACACAGACAGTCGCTTGACCTACTGCAAACCAATTTCAGACTTCTACACCTCATCTCTGTAACTGGGCTAACAACACAGACAGTCGCTTGACCTGCTGCAAACCAATTTCAGATTCTACACCTCATCTCTGTAACTGGGCTAACAACACAGACAGTCGCTTGACCTACTGCAAACCAATTTCAGACTTCTACAGCTCATCTCTGTAACTGGGCTAACAACACAGACAGTCTCTTGACCTACTGCAAACCAATTTCAGACTTCTACACCTCATCTCTGTAACTGGGCTAACAACACAGACAGTCGCTTGACCTACTGCAAACCAATTTCAGACTTCTACACCTCATCTCTGTAACTGGGCTAACAACACAGACAGTCGCTTGACCTGCTGCAAACCAATTTCAGACTTCTACACCTCATCTCTGTAACTGGGCTAACAACACAGACAGTCGCTTGACCTACTGCAAACCAATTTCAGACTTCTACACCTCATCTCTGTAACTGGGCTAACAACACAGACAGTCGCTTGACCTGCTGCAAACCAATTTCAGACTTCTACACCTCATCTCTGTAACTGGGCTAACAACACAGACAGTCGCTTGACCTACTGCAAACCAATTTCAGACTTCTACACCTCATCTCTGTAACTGGGCTAACAACACAGACAGTCGCTTGACCTGCTGCAAACCAATTTCAGACTTCTACACCTCATCTCTGTAACTGGGCTAACAACACAGACAGTCGCTTGACCTGCTGCAAACCAATTTCAGACTTCTACACCTCATCTCTGTAACTGGGCTAACAACACAGACAGTCGCTTGACCTGCTGCAAACCAATTTCAGACTTCTACACCTCATCTCTGTAACTGGGCTAACAACACAGACAGTCGCTTGACCTACTGCAAACCAATTTCAGACTTCTACACCTCATCTCTGTAACTGGGCTAACAACACAGACAGTCGCTTGACCTGCTGCAAACCAATTTCAGACTTCTACACCTCATCTCTGTAACTGGGCTAACAACACAGACAGTCGCTTGACCTACTGCAAACCAATTTCAGACTTCTACAGCTCATCTCTGTAACTGGGCTAACAACACAGACAGTCGCTTGACCTACTGCAAACCAATTTCAGACTTCTACACCTCATCTCTGTAACTGGGCTAACAACACAGACAGTCGCTTGACCTTCTACAGCTCATTATGTTTGTAGGTAGACTCTCTAGAAGATATGAATAAGTCCTGCACCGTCGCCTCATGACGCGTGTCATTAGCAGGGTAGCCATGTCTTTCAAACTCTTTCTTCCTTCACCTGTCACAGAGAGAACATAAAACCCTCACATTAACAAACACCATCTCTGTAGCCCAGAAGTAAAATAATCTGCCTACAGGAGATTAACAATCACTAGACCTGGGTTCAAATACTGGGCTTGATTGAGTTTATCCTGGTGTAACAGTATCACTGTAGCTTGCTTAACAGTATCACTTCCTTAGGTACCCTGCCCCTTACTGAGCTCGAACCAGGGATCCTCTGCCTCGCAAAAACATGAGTCACATGTAGCTTGTGACTCGAGGGTCCACTAATCCCTGCCGTGTGTAGAGTCCTCTGATGCCTACATCTGGTTTGGAGAGCCTCCAGTCATCGTTTAGATCCATTTCCTGGAACGACTCATGGGACCTGGGACCGTTCCGAATCTCCATGATCTCAATGTCAAAGATCAACGTCCTCACAGGGGGATTTTACCTGACAAAATACACGTGAGCAATATAACACGATGGCTGTTTCCCAAATGCCATCCTATTCCCTAGTGGACTTATTTCATCCAGAGCGCTCTAGTCAAGAGTAAAGCATTGTCCCATTGTGGTGCATCCGATGACATTGACCCTTGACACAAAAGAATCACCTCGCGAAATAAAGTAATTATGGATTTCAGTGCTTCAGGAGATCACACTAACATTCACACTAATGATCAGGCTAACGTTCTGTAACTGGGTATGAAGGGTTAGGTAAGTAGCCTAGCACTAGGCACTAGGCTACTGGTAGTCATAGGTTAATACTTTTCCCTCTTTGCCATAGGCCAGAGCTGGGGGGATAATGAGCTCTCTCCTTCCTCCTGGACACATGCTCTTCAGCCCCTTATCCCAACCCTTGATCACCTCTCAGATCCCCAGGGTGAACCACACTGGCTGCTTGTCCCTGTGGTTACGGCTGACAAGAGTCACACAGATCCATCATAGTGTTCTTAAAGAACAATCAGAAACCACTAAATTAAAGGACGATTTCACACCAGTGGCAGCTGGTGGGAGGAGCAATGGGAGGATGGGCTCATTGTCATGGCTGGAAAGGAATTCATGGAACGGAGTCAAACATGTCGTTTCCATGTACTTGATACCGTTCATTCCAGCCATTAAAATGAGCCCATCCTCCTATAGCTTCTCTCACCAGCCTCCTCTGGTTCACACGCAAAAACACAGTTCTGGCATGCACCATTTTTAGGATTGTATTAATGTTGGACTAATTGACAAAATACCAAAATATCATTTTTGATTGGACTGTCCCAAACACCAAATGGTTACTCAGAAAAACAAACACATAGATTGTCAATGTCGACAAAACATGCAGGTGTTATGGGAGTGTGATTAAGGGGATTCATTTGGTGGGCAACTGTTTTTTTTTTGTGCCAACTTCAAAATCTCAATTCAACCCTTGAGTATGATGGACTGGTTGACCATTGGTTAGTAGACTAAAGATTGCAGCAACGGGCAACGGAACCTTATCCAATCAACAGAGCATTTCATATCGGTTTCAGCAAGTCACCTGGAATGAAACATGGTGCCATTGCTCTCCAGAAATCCCTCAAAGTGCACAAGAAGTATGTCTCCATATGTCGACTTCTGAAAGCAAGCAAAGAGTTTATGCAAAACCTCAATTTTCACCACTGGTTCGGGTAGTTTAGCGCCATTCATATATATATAAAAAGCACGAAAAAAATTGGCAAAAATATAAAAGTAACATTTCAGTGGTTTCTGGTTGGATAGATAGATTAATCGCACCAGAGTACACAACAAGGCCTGACTAACAAGTGTGCAACAAACTTGCTTGAAGTCTAGCCCAATTGACAGCTACGTGGCAGTCAAACTGAGAGGTACTTGCAAAATGTTTCCCTTGTTCACTTGTGAGACCACCTTTTTTAGCGATTGGAGAGAATTTTTGGAGGCCGCACCCAATTTCTAAATAGTTTCTGTTCATTGGAGGACATACATAGTTCCTCCCACATTGTTACGTCCACAGGGCCTAAAACGCAAATCCTTTGACGTCATAGAACTGGGCGGGATCTCACGCGATCACATGGAACCCAATTCATGTATGATTTACGTACTTTTCTGTCGTATCCAAATGAAACGGGTCCTTTATTTCCGAAAATCTTACTTGGGAATGAAATTGAGTCTCCAGGATCAGCTGTGGCCGGCGTCTTGTTCTAATAAACAAGTAATGAACCTTAGAAACAGATGAAGAATGGAGGGAATCCTATTCAAGTGGACAAATTACATAAGTGGTAAGAAGAAACTAAGCAGCGAACTGAGCTTCTGAATAAGTCAGCTTTGAATCAGATTGTTAGCTAGCTAGCTAACAACTAGCTGGACAGGTAATCAGCCAGAAAAACAACATGATCTAGCTAGTTAGCTAATTGTCATTGGATGGCACTGAGTCATATGTCTTGCTCTGTTAGCTAGATAGCTAGCAACTACAGGTTACAATGAATAGTGAATGTTGTTTTTCACAGTGGTCATAGTTATCAACATCCTTTATTCCAGGTTGGCAGCCTCGCTGGTTTGTACTGGAAGGAGGGACTTTGTCCTACTATGACTCGCAAGAAGATTCCTGGAAAGGATGCAAGGGAAGCATCAAAATCTCAGTGTGTGAAATACAAGGTTGGTACTTGGTAGCTATTATTGGCTTGGTAAAGACACAGTGGCCTGTATTATGACGGCATGCTAACTGTTGCGGTCCTTTGAACTAGATAGGCTACACCCTACTGAAGAGTCAATCTGAAGCTTAGTCTATATTGTTTTTGTCCCCAAAAACCCACTTCCTGCTTACCTGTGTGCCTATATACATACATGTGACCCATGACCCAACATATAGTGCACTCTTGTGTACAAATTAAGTGGAATATACAAAGGCAGACAAACTATAGACAACATAACAACCACATATGATTGCCAAAATGTCTCCTACCCCAGTGGTTCCCAAGTCTATCCACAGGTGTACTTGAGAAGACTCATGAGCCCATGGGCCTACTGGTAAATGGCACATGAGGGGTACTTCAGGGGTACAAGGACCATCGGCCTACTGGTAAATGGCACATGAGGGGTACTTCAGGGGTACTCCAGGCAGAGCTAAATTCAGTTGGTGGTACAGAAACCAAAAAAGGTTGGGAACCACTGTCCTACACCCTTGAGTCTGCTGTTAACTGGGGTTTACCCACTTTGTCTTTCTCTCTCTTCCACCATCTCTCCCTACTAGTCCACTCCTCTGACTTCACACGGGTTGACCTGACCATCCCTGGAGAACAGTACTTCTACCTCAGAGCCATCAACGCAGCGGAGAGGCAGAAATGGCTGGTCGCATTGGGATCTGCAAAGGCCTGCCTCACAGACAACCGAACCAAGAGAGAGAAAGGTAAGGTGATAGCTTTGGGTTACTCCAAACAAGTCTGAAAACACAATAGCTTGACTGAAACACGATTTCATGCTGCTGTGTGGGTGTTTGGCTTAGTTTTACCTGTTGTAGCCTGGTGCCTGCCATGGACATGTAGGTCTACATGGCTGACCTGTTAAAAGCTATCCAACTGACTTAATGAAATTAATGTGTTTATATTCCTCAACTGGTGGCTCGAGGGAGGGACAAATAAAATCACCCAAGTTTTCTGAGCAAAAAAACCCCCAAAACAATGTGTTTAATTGTTGGACGTGAGACTGTAAAATCTGTTCCAAAGTATTCCCACATAATAGAGACGTGATCGTATAAATGTAAGCAAGGTTTGAAATGATTGTTTTTGTCAAATATATTTTGGGGATTCTTGCGGCCAATTTTCAGTCGACAAATTATTTTTAATTATGTTCCAGCTCAATAAAAAAATTGTCCCGCTGCTGACTAGTTGATGATCTACAGCAAGTACGTGAGAACCTCCGCATCCCAAATGGCATCTATTCCCATATAGTGCACGACTTGCCTATTGACCCTGGTCAAAAGTAGTGTACTAAATAGGGAATAGGGTGTCATTTGGGACGTAACCAGTAAAATGAGTTTCCAGGAGAACAAAAGAGAAATGCAGTCTCAGTTAAAGCCAATCCTGTTTATTACAAGTTATAACAGGGAGACGCCTCCAGCACAGCAGCAGAGAAAATGTCTACCTGACCTTCTGAGACTAAATCCTAATCAGCAGACAGCTGCTCTGTAAACACCAGCCCAGAAGGCTTGTATGAAGTTAAAACAAAAGGCAGTGACTGTCAGCTTCTACAGGATCACAGTGTTTCAGACAACACAATAATAATCCGTGTGTTTAGTCCTTGTACCGCCAGTCTGTCAATCACTATCAACAGATATGAGTTTAATGTACCAGCATCCAGTCTAGTGACCATCACCCCGAAAGTCACTATCAACAGATATAAGTTTAATCAACAGAACACTGGACAATTATACAGCCATCAACAGAACACTGGACATTGTGTATTATAGAGAGCCACCAACAGAACATGGACATTGTGTATTATAGAGAGCCACCCAGAACACTGGACAGTATTATAGACAGCCACCAACAGAACACTGGACATTGTGTATTATAGAGAGCCACCAACAGAACACTGGACATTGTGTATTATAGACAGCCACCAACAGAACACTGGACATTGTGTATTATAGAGAGCTACCAACGAACACTGGACATTGTGTATTATAGAGAGCCACCAACAGACACTGGACATTGTGTATTATAGAGAGCCACCAACAGAACACTGGACATTGTGTATTATAGACAGCCACCAACAGAACACTGGACATTGTGTATTATAGAGAGCCACCAACAGAACACTGGACATTGTGTATTATAGAGAGCCACCAACAGAACACTGGACATTGTGTATTATAGACAGCCACCAACAGAACACTGGACATTGTGTATTATAGAGAGCCACCAACAGAACACTGGACAGAGCCACCAACAGAAACACTAGAGAGCCACCAACAGAACACTGGACATTGTGTATTATAGACAGCCACCAACAGAACACTGGACATTGTGTATTATAGAGAGCCACCAACAGAAGAGACAATTATAGACAGCCACCAACAGAACACTGGACATTGTGTATTATAGACAGCCACCAACAGAACACTGGACATTGTGTATTATAGAGAGCCACCAACAGAACACTGGGACATTGTGTATTATAGAGAGGGAAATGTATGCAGAGAATATGATCTTTATTCACATAACACAACCAAGGATATTTTCAAGAAGCGACATCGCGTCTCTCTCTCTCCCTCAGAGCACCAGGAGAACACAGAGGCTCTTAAGACCAAGATGTCAGAGTTGAGGCTGTACTGTGACCTTCTCCTCCAGCAAGTTAACCAGATCAAGGACCGTGAGGAGACTGAGGAGGTAAGACAGAGGGCAGAGTGAGTTTTCAATGGCCTATTTACTCTCTGTGCAACCAGAAAACCTTTTCTCACCGAGTTCAGTATGTATGCTCTGTTTGAATCGCCAGTGGATTATGTTGCAATGCAAATGGCCAGTCATTTTTACAGCACAACCAAGGGATAAGCAATCTGCTTAGGAGTTGATGGTTGTGTATATCTGTGTGTCTGTTTCAGGCTGGGGAGAACCCTGGCACCATGGTGAAATCTACATGCACCACCTTCATCAAGACGTTGGAGGAGTGCATGCTGATCGCCAACCGCACCTTCAGCTCAGACCAGGCCACAAAGACCCCACCCGGGTCACCTCCCGTGGCAACCATCAAACCCCAGAAGGTACCGGCGTACACATAGATGCCAAAGTGTTTTTATAACTAAACCAAGATAGACCACAGCCCGTCGTTTCAAATGAGAACAAATTAGTCATATTGGGCAGAACAAGCAAGGAGGTGGGCAGAGCCAAGCACGAACTAGCGAGATCCTATTGGCGCGTTCTAGCATTCCTTTGCATATTTGCGCCTACACTGAAGTGAGCATGTGCTACAACTCAATTTGAATTTGCACTCCTAAGTAACAACAATTTTAAAACTTTGGCAAATGGTAAAGTCTACAAAACTTAGTCTACTCTGTTTGTAACATATTTTAGTTTTGGTAACAGAACTGTATTGCGATCAAATGTTTAATTGATGAGAAAATTAGCAGAACGTCGGCCAAAATCCATCTGGTTCCATCTTCACCCATTGCCGGCCACTGGGCTTCCTCTCACCACCATATTTGGTAGTGGCTTCCTCTCACCACCATATTTGGTAGTACATTTTGTAAACGCATTTTATAAGTATGAGAGAAGTGGAAAAAAGTTTCTTTAGTTGTTAATTTTTACAAAATCTAAAGGCTCAACCTAGATCGGAGCCAATATCTTAAGTAGTTTTTATATTTTTTATTTGACCCCCTTTTCGCCCCAATTTCATGGTATCCAATTGTTAGTTACTATCTTGTCTCATCGCTACAACTCCCTTACGGGCTCAGGAGAGACGAAGGTCGAAAGCCATGCGTCCTCCGAAACACAACCCAACCAAGTCGCACTGCTTCTTAACACAGCGCGCATCCAACCCGTAAGCCAGCCGCACCAATGTGTCGGAGGAAACACCGTGCGGCCAATGAGACAGGGATATCAGTGCCGGCTCAAACCCTCCGTATCCTGGACGACGCGGCCGGGAGGCCACTATATCTTAAGTACAGCCAGCTGTGACAAAGGATGGCTCGAAAAAGAACTCTGGTGGCACATGTAGTGCACTTAGACCCCTGCGCCACCCGGGAGGCCACTATATCTTAAGTAGTTTAACATGTTATTACTCCAACGTCTTTGACAAAAGGATGTTTTTTTTTGTCAAAAACAACTTATCTATCGAAGGACTACCTTTTGATTTGACGGCCTCAGTTTGGTGCAAGACGACCGTGATTCCACACATGAGCTTAGCCAGCGAAACTTTTGTCTTCATACTCTCTGTCTTTGGCTAATGTGCCATTTTTTTCTTTGTTCCACAGGTCAAACCTGTCAATCAATCAAATCTGGAAAAGTAGGTGGCTTATTGTCTTTTTCTGGGAGAAGTTTGGTTTGAAGCTGACTTGTTCTCTCACGGTCTCATTGTCTTGTTCTCCAGATGTGGGGGCTTATCTCCATCTTCCATGAGTTGTTACATGTCCATTAACTGCATGAAACTACAGCAGCATTAGATATGTCATCTCTGGGATGGCTTATCTGGGGGCTTATTGTCTTGTTCTCTGGGATGTGGGGGCTTATTGTCTTGTTCTCTGGGATGTGGGGGCTTATTGTCTTGTTCTCTGGGATATGTGGGGGGCTTGTTGTCTTGTTCTCTGGGATATGTGGGGGGCTTATTGTCTTGTTCTCTGGGATATGTGGGGGCTTATTGTCTTGTTCTCTGGGATATGTGGGGGGCTTATTGTCTTGTTCTCTGGGATATGTGGGGGGCTTATTGTCTTGTTCTCTGGGATATGTGGGGGGCTTATTGTCTTGTTCTCTGGGATATGTGGGGGGCTTATTGTCTTGTTCTCTGGGATATGTGGGGGGCTTATTGTCTTGTTCTCCGGGATGTGGGGGGCTCATTGTCTTTTTCTCCAGACACAGGGAGTGTAAAGAAATCTCAGGAGGATCTGTAACGAATGACAACCAGAGCCTTGACTCTGGAGCAGAGGGACCAGACCAACGAGACGGACCAGACACGCTCCCTGAGAGAACCACCCAAACACCCCCAACAGGTCTCTCATTTAAATACACTTGCCCTTTCAAATGTACATGTATACACACACAACCTGTATGTAAACCAGAATCACCTCCAAAGCATGAGACTTTTTACTGCTCACCATGCAGTAGTCCTGTAGAAAGAGGACCAGCTGAAGTTGGTAATGTCTTCTAGAGTCCTGTAGAAAGAGGACCAGCTGAAGTTGGTAATGTCTTCTAGAGTCCTGTAGAAAGAGGACCAGCTGAAGTTGGTAATGTCTTCTAGAGTCCTGTAGAAAGAGGACCAGCTGAAGTTGGTAATGTCTTCTAGAGTCCTGTAGAAAGAGGACCAGCTGAAGTTGGCAATGTCTTCTAGAGTCCTGTAGAAAGAGGACCAGCTGAAGTTGGTAATGTCTTCTAGAGTTCTGTAGAAAGAGGACCAGCTGAAGTTTGCAATGTAATGTCTTCTAGATGGGAGACGATGATTTATTATATTTATCTTAACGTTGATTAAAATAACGGACCCCAATGTACGAAGCTAGACGTATCACTGGCACTTGATAAATGTGGAACTCAAAGTGCTTCTTCCACAATATGGCACAACACCTATATACTTTAAGGTAGTGGTTTAGAGTTCTCCTTGAAATGGCATTGCCAATTTCTGCTTGAATGGGTTTCACATGCCAGTTGCTATGGCTCATACATGCCAACTGGAACAGAACATGTGTGAACATGTGTGTCTCTCTGTGCCATACAGAAAATAGCCCAGTCGACGGGGACCCCCAGGGCCCAGAGGAGTCTGCAGTGGAAGAGGAGGCCACTACCCAAACCACCCACACAAACCCTGACCCAGAACACACCGACCAACCAGCACAGCAGGAAGAGGAGGAGGAGGAGGAGGAATTCAAAGAGGTGGAGCAGGAAATGAGCAACGCCCAAGAAGAAGAGAAACAGGAAGCTGTCACTGACCAAGAGGAAGCCAAGCTGGAGGAGGAGCAGCCTGCCCAGCCACAGGGAGAAGAGGAGGAGACGGAGCAGGTGGACACATTCTTCAGTACGATGAGTCACAGGTATGGGGACACACCGCAGGAGGGACACATACTGTAGACCTTACGGTGTAAGGTGAAGTTGACCCTAGAATGCTGATCTGTGGTCAGTTTTGCATTTCCCCCACTAATGGTTAAAAGGATAGTTTGGGATTTTGGCGATGTAGCGTTAGCTCAAAAACTGGAAGTCTTGGGTATCTGCTAGCATGCTAGCTGATGCAGAGGCCATTTTCTTTGCGCTAAGCTAGTTAGCATTGGCTCACGAAACTACCTCCATCTTCCTTCATATTGAACGCATAGACATCATTGTATTAAGGTAAAATATTTAGCTAATTATCTTGAAATAAGAGAAATGACTTGTCTTAAGCATGTTTTTGGTTAGAATATGCACAATTAGCCTGGTACAGGGGAGAAAAGAAGGAAAAGTCTACCTAAGATATTTAGGCTTGACTAGATTTCACTTGTAGGATTGTGGGAGGGGAAGCTGATGATAGATCTGTAACTCGGGGAAAACTTCACCCCAGAGTGTAGGTATTTTACTACTGTGGTCCATGCTAATATTTCACAAGCAGTAACTAGACAGAACAAGGGCCAACAAATACACTGATCGATTAATCACCATATTTCCTATAATTATTCTAGGTACTGTAATGATATTGATTCCACAATGAGGTATTTATTATTGAGATTAATGTATTTAGTGTGTTCAGATTATGCTGCAAATTGTGATACTCTGATATATACTGTTTAGGCCCAATGCTAATGCTTTGGGTATGAAAGGTCAAAGGTCATTTATCCATGGCTGTGCGAAAACAAAAAGGGAGAACTAGCCTGGTCCCAGATCTTTGTGCTCTTGCCAACTCTTGCTGTTAATGCTCTGTTTTAACCTAGTCAGTCAAGTTTTTTGTTGACTTTTTAAACCCATTTGAACATATAACAAGTTTTCCACTGGTGTGTTCTCGGTTGATCACATGACTATTACAGAGATGCCCTCATCTGATTTTTTTTTTTCTTTTTTGGGGGGGGTAATCATTTCCCTCTTTCTTTTCATTACATTTTGATGACATTTGAAAGCCCCTTTTTAACAGTGTTATTCAGCATTAAGATAAGATTTTAACGATCATAACCGTGAATTGAATGATCATAACTGTGATATGAATGATCATAACCGTGATGTTCACTTGTGATATTACAGTATTCCAATGACTGGGAGAGACAATGTAAGCAGTATTAACGTGTTTAAGTGCAGTAAACATCCAACACAGAAGTAGTGAAAACGAAATCCTTAGAACAACGCCGTAGAGGTTGGGGAACATGGCTGATATGCTTTTGATACATTAGAACTATTTATTATACAGGTGTATCTTAAGTTAGAGACAAGAACTCAAAACAAGTCTCAAATCACCCAATGGCCTGACAGCATGGTCTTGTGTGGAGGCTGTCTTTGGCTTTGGTTGTATCTGTTTCTTTTCTGTTTTGGTTTGATTGAATGAAATAAAGGTTGTCGATGCCGGACCTCACTAATATCTCCCCTTGTTTGAATCTCTCTGACTTCTCTTTAGATTTAGTGATATAAGACTGGACGGTGACAGTGGTATTCCTACACAAGCCTTTTTGGACTCATGCTATGCAATAGTGCCTGTATTAGGTAGGACGGTCACTTCACTCCTCTGTCTCTTCCTCCATCTTTTGTGAAACATGTTGTACATACTCTTTTCCACCTGGTGGTGGTGCATGCTCTGTCCATGTTTCCTTCCTTCAGTCTCCTCTCACACGTCCATACTGTTCTCCTCGTCTGCATCTGATTGATCATCCTATTGGATGTGTTCTCTGGTTGACTGGAGGCATTTCTTTCTCTTACTAATCAAGTGGATGGGTTTCCTGGGAGGGTGTGTGTATGTGAGTCTGGAGTGTGTAATTCATCTTGAAGTCATACAACAAGGGTTCCCGGGTGGGGGGTCCCGGACACAGATTAACACACATTCTTGACTCAAAAGCATTTAATGGAGATTCTCTGTCAGACTGTTTTAGTCCTGGACGAGCTTTAATATGTGTCCGTGAAACCGCCCCACAAGGACAAACAATAGTGTAACAAAATTATCCAGCATTGAAGTGACATTGGGACTCTCTCTCCTCAGACAAACTAGGATCCACAGTATTTGGTCCAGTAAAAATGGATTTTACAGGCAACATCAAGGTAAGAGGAAAGGCTGTCTTGAGTTTAGAACAATGTTAGATTTTTACATTACAGGAAATTAAAGTTAGATTAAGTTTACTAAAGCCTACTTTTTTTAAAAGCTGCTCAAATCAGCATAACATTCTGGGTGCAGATATTGTATAAGCCTGTCTGGTATCAACAGTTCTCTAAATGACCACAAGAGGGACTCTCCTCCCTCCATGCAGTTACAATGGGACCAAATGGACTTTTACACCCACTGGTTCTGTCCCAAATGGCACCCTATTCCCTATATACGGTAGCGCAGTACAGAAGTAGTGCACTACAGAAGTAGTGCACTACAGAAGTAGTGCACTACAGAGGGAATAGGGTCCTTAACCTGCCCTGTGAGCTCTTCAGTTGGGCAGAATACACTCTAAACAAATACTGTTCTAACAATTGCTGTGCTGGAAGGTGAAAGTGATATATTGTCATTAGGCAGTGCTGTGTATAAAGCACTGGAACATTTCACTAGCAGAGCTTTAACAGAGTTATTTTACTCTACCGCCACCAAGAAATAACAAGCTGTGGTTTCCAGTGTTGTCATGGAACAAGTAAACCTGCTAAGTGGCAACACGACGCGACCAACCAGATTTAGAAACCTATAAGAACTGCTTGGTCTGCGTAACAAACGGTGCCCTATTCCCTATGTAGTGCACTACTTTTGACCAGGGCGCACATATAGTGCACTATAAAGGGAATAGGGTGCCATTTGGTCATCAGACATGGTCTTTATGACGACAAGTTCTTCTGTCTCTGTGTGGCTGTCTGTAGAAGATCCACCAGAAGCTGTCGTCGGACCCGGACAGCTTCCCCACTCTGCAGACCATAGTGCTCCACGAGGTGCAGACCGGCGTGGCCCGCGTCCGCAACTCAGCCACCGAGGCCCTGCTGTGGCTCAAACGAGGACTCAAGTTCCTCAAGGAGTTCCTGTCCCTGGTCAACTCTGGGGAAAGGGATATCCCCGGAGCGCTGGGTGAGTTGGCATCGCAACACTGTGGTACACACACACGGTTAATGGTTAGGTGACAGTTCTCTTTTGGTTTGATGTCATATAGTGTATTCCGTCATGTCCTCTATTCCTAACACGCTCCCCTCCCTCGTCCACTCAGGTAACGCTTATGGACGGAGTCTGCGGCAGTATCATGGATGGGTTGTGCGAGGGGTCTTTGCTGTGAGTAATACTTGATAATCAGTCTTCAAGCCCTTTTTAACCAAGCAGTTTATAGTTGGAAAAAGTATCCCATCATAAGATCAGGCCCACTTTGGCGGGCGGGCATGTGTCTGTGCGTGAGTGCACTAAGGCTATTATAGTCAACTGAAACAAACTAATCAAGGAACAAAAACTATTTAGTAAACGGAAATAAAATAATTAAAAAACCTGAAACTGTTATCTTTGACTCCAAAACAAACTAAAATAAAACATTCAAAAATGGGGTTTTAGGATTTTTTTCTAATGGGGTTTTCAAGCTTCTGAATCTTGCGGATCACATTAAGATTGACTTTATAATTTAAAGGGAGACTCCGCAAGACGAGGAGCAGCACTGCAGATATTGGGCGCGTTTGAGTGGTAATTCTAAAACAACCAGCTGTCAAGGACTGGAGTCGGGGGGAGGTGCATTTGCGACAGCTGAAAGTCAGACACTAATGTTCTCTAACAGCAAGGCTCAGATCAACATGGCAGCGTTGCCATTGTTTAAAAAAACCTATATCACACACAAACTGAAATAATATTATACTGAACAAAAATTTAAATGCAACAATGTTAAGTTTCCAGAAATGTTTCATAGGCACGAAAGCTTGTTTCTCTGAAATTTTGTGCCCAAATTTGTTTACATCCCTGATAGTGAGAATTTCTCCCTTGCCAAGACAATCCATCCACCTGACAGATGTGGCATATCAAGAAGCTGATTAAACAGGATGATCATTACACAAGGGCACCTTGTGCTGGGGACAATAAAAGGCCACTAAAATATGCAGTTCTGTCAAACACAGTGCCACAAATGTCTAAAGTTGAGGGAGCGTGCAATTGGCATACTGACTGCAGGAATGTCCACCAGAGCTTTTGCCAGAGAATTTAATCTTAAATTCTCAACCATAAGCCCCCTCCAACATAATTTTAGAGAATTTGGCCATACGTCCAACCGGCCTCAATCGCAGACCACGTATAACCAGACCAGCCCAGGACGTCCACAGCGTTGTACGAGATCTTCAGTCTATTCTTGTTCTGAGAAATGAACGCTATTTCATGCGAGAAATTGCAGAGAAACTGATGAGTTAAGAAGAAAGTTATTTGTTTCTGGCCATTTTGAGACTGTAATCGAACCCACAAATGTTGATGCTCCGGATACTCAACTAGTTTAAAGTAGGTCAGTTTTTTTTTATTGCTTCTTTAAATCAGCACAACAGTTTTCAGCTGTGCTAACATAATTGCTAAAGGGTTTTCTAATGATCAATTAGCCTTTTTAAAATTATGAACTTGGATTAGCTAACACAACGTGCCGTTGGAACACAGGAGTGATGGTTGCTGATAATGGGCCTATGTAGATATTCCATTAAACAAATCTGCCGTTTCCAGCTACAATAGTCATTTACAACATAAACAATGTTATTTTAATGGACAAAAAAAGAGCTTTTCTTTCAAAAACAAGGACATTTCTAAGTGACCCCAAACTTTTGAACAGTAGTGTAAGTACAAACCTATAATAACCTTGGTGTGTGAAACTTAGTGTCACTTGGTCTCTCCATTCCCAGCTGGCCCTCCGAGCAGCGCCATCATACAGCAGCTTCGCGGCGGCTCTGGTGTCTAGAGAGGGGGAGGAACTGAAAGAAGGATTCAACACAGGCATGCACCGGGACCTGGGGGTCTACCTGCCTGCCATGGAGAAACAACTGGCCATCCTGGATGCCTTGTATGAAGAATACAACCTGGAGTCAGATGAGGTGGTCTGAGAGGAGGAGACGAGATCCCAACTGGTGGCCTGGGAGGAGGAGACGAGATCCCAACTGGTGGCCTGGGAGGAGGAGACGAGATCCCAACTGGTGGCCTGAGAGGAGGAGGCGACGAGATCCCAACTGGTGGTCTGAGAGGAGGAGGCGACGAGATCCCAACTGGTGGTCTGAGAGGAGGAGACGACGAGATCCCAACTGGTGGCCTGGGAGGAGGAGACGAGATCCCAACTGGTGGCCTGGGAGGAGGCGACGAGATCCCAACTGGTGGCCTGGGAGGAGGAGACGAGATCCCAACTGGTGGCCTGGGAGGGACACTACCAGAGGAGGAAGAGAGCCCTCAGACTCAGACCATCTGGGATACACTGACGAAGGAGGAGGAGGAAGTGGAGGAGGTAGAAGAGGAGAGCCCGGTCTGAGCCGCCGCAGCAGAGCGGTGGCTCTGGTGTACTTGATGTAGTGTACAGTACTTTAGACTCCGGCTCTTTTCCCTCCTGTGACTTTCATTATGAACAGCTGCACCATTGGTGGCTGAGATTGCACAAATATGGACTTTTACTTTAAATTGAGGCTGATATTGTTATTGACAGCATTATTTGACAGCCTACATAGGCTACATGTAATGAACTGCATACAACACTGAAGAGTATAATGTAGCGGTGTTTGTATTGATCCCTGCTGAACTCCTACACCAATATACTGTATCTACATGGATGACCTGCGTACCACCACCAACCCACCTCCCCCCTCCCTCCAGAAGCCACCTCCCCCTCCCTCCAGAAGCCACCTCCCCCTCCCTCCAGAAGCCGCCACCTCCCCCTCCCTCCAGAAGCCACCTCCCCCTCCCTCCAGAAGCCACCTCCTCCCTCCCTCCCTCCCTCCAGAAGCCACCTCCTCCCTCCCTCCCTCCAGAAGCCACCTCCTCCCTCCCTCCCTCCAGAAGCCACCTCCCCCCTCCCTCCAGAAGCCGCCTCCCCCCTCCCTCCAGAAGCCGCCTCCCCCCTCCCTCCAGAAGCCGCCTCCCCCCAGAAGCCGCCTCCCTCCAGAAGCCTCCTCCCTCCTCCCTCCAGAAGCCGCCTCCCTCCTCCCTCCAGAAGCCGCCTCCCTCCTCCCTCCAGAAGCCGCCTCCCTCCTCCCTCCAGAAGCCGCCTCCCTCCTCCCTCCAGAAGCCGCCTCCCTCCTCCCTCCAGAAGCCGCCTCCTCCTTCCCTCCCTCCAGAACCATTCTCATTCTCTCACATTGTCTCATCTACAAATGTATTGTTTACCAAGTGACATTAACATGAACTATTATTTTCCTCATTATCGTGATCATTTAAATGTCATCTTTATGAGTAACTTATGGAATAAACCATGTTCTATATGGATGGAAATGTCTATGTTTTAATGTATAGGGTTTGACTGAGGTGCCAACTGAAGTGGAATATATAGCAAGGCCTTGATTCAAAATGTATTAACAATCATGATGGATAGATTGTTATTGTCTTCTATTAGCTGACTTTCCTCTCCGTGACTGATGTGGGGTAAGAATAATACAACGGTGATCATCGTAGAGGCAGTCCAACTTTGGCCTCTTAGTTCTGGACATGAATTCAGTCTTGTTATAGATGCACTGAACCATTTGGACAAAGCAGGAGTATCTGACCGATGTGCAATAGGCTGATTCCTTGTTGTGAATTATTTCTAGTGTTTCTATTTCTAATGTTTTTGTATCTCACAATTTCAGAACACATTTTATACGAATGTACATAAGATGGCATTTTTACATATGTATTAAACTTGATGAAATCATGAATGGCTACGTTTTGGTCATTTGGATGGTATTTCTACATATGTATTAAACTTGATGAAATCATGAATGGCTACGTTTTGGTCATTTGGATGGTATTTCTACCCAGGGCATTTCAGTTTCCATTAGAACCCTGTGAAATCCCATCCTTCTAAGACTTGGGTTCCCCTCTTCCTAGCCCTTGATTATGTCTCTCCATTACAGAAGGCATTGGATGAAGGCATCTTCTCCATGGGGTTTTCTTAAAGAGTCCTGACACTGAGTGTGTTGAGAGCATGGTTTGGGAAGCATAAGGACCTTTCATATCAGTGAGAAATAATTGTCAAACAAGGTTATTAAATTGATACACACCCTTGTTAGGGTTTCCACAAGGCTATGTTCATTTGGAGAGGAAATGTTCATTTGTGAGAGTAATTAATTTGTTCACGTGAAATTTGGGGTGATAAAACTGAAGGTAAAATTCAAGTCATGGCAATCACCTACACGTGCAAACAACTGATTGCTCTAATTTGGAGAAATGGTCAAATATAATTCAAAACTTTTACATTCATTTATTTAAATTGATACTGGCGTCTATATTGCTCCCCTGCCAGCCCACGATCCAAGTGCCTCTTTATAAATGCCTGGCCATTAATGTTGCGGCAGAGGCTGATAAATAGATGGTGGTCTCATTGATATATCCTAGAGACCCATGTTGTGGTGAATGCTGTGTGACACAAGTGGAGTGCTATTCATTGCGTAACCATGTGGTGCGCTTTTATTACCTAAACCTTGTTTTTCTGATAACAATCGTATAATCTAACAAATGTTTTAGATGTATTTTTAACGGTGACAACCCGACACAGGTGCATTGCGATTTGCATGGATTCATGACAGAACCGTGTTCATTTTTCATTGTCTTGTGCAACATGTACAAGATCAGATACCTTGTGAAATTGTGTTCTGTTTATTTGTCTACAGTTGTGAAGTGACCACATAGTATGTATGGTCTTTGTCTTTCCAATGACATTCCAGCCATGTAGTATGTTGTGTTGTTTCCCTATGAGAGGAGAGGGGAAAGGATTCAGAAAGGCATCCCTTCCAGCCATGTAGTATGTTGTCTTGTTTCCCTATGAGAGGAGAGAGGAAAGGATTCAGAAAGGCATCCCTTCCAGCCATGTAGTATGTTGTGTTGTGTTGTTTCCCTATGAGAGGAGAGAGGAAAGGATTCAGAAAGGCATCCCTTCCAGCCATGTAGTATGTTGTGTTGTGTTGTTTCCCTATGAGAGGAGAGGGGAAAGGATTCAGAAAGGCATCCCTTCCAGCCATGTAGTATGTTGTGTTGTGTTGTTTCCCTATGAGAGGAGAGAGGAAAGGATTCAGAAAGGCATCCCTTCCAGCCATGTAGTATGTTGTCTTGTTTCCCTATGAGAGGAGAGGGGAAAGGATTCAGAAAGGCATCCCTTGCAGTAGTAAGTTTGTAATATTGTCACAAAGGGCAGCTGACACGATGCCTCCTGTAAATGTAGCGCTCACTGATGCAGGAGATTTAATGGGCAATGGTTGGCAGGCACCCCCCTCCTAAAGACGCAGGGGTACTGAGAGAGGAGAGAGCGGGCTGTTGAGGGCAGTAGGCAAGAGAGAGTCGGCACCCCCCTCCTAAAGACGCAGGGGTACTGAGAGAGGAGAGAGCGGGCTGTTGAGGGCAGTAGGCAAGAGAGAGTCGGCACCCCCCTCCTAAAGACGCAGGGGTACTGAGAGAGGAGAGAGCGGGCTGTTGAGGGCAGTAGGCAAGAGAGAGACGGCACCTCCCTCCTAAAGACGCAGGGATACTGAGAGAGGAGAGAGCGGGCTGTTGAGGGCAGTAGGCAAGAGAGAGTCGGCACCCCCCTCCTAAAGACGCAGGGATACTGAGAGAGGAGAGAGCGGGCTGTTGAGGGCAGTAGGCAAGAGAGAGTCGGCACCCCCTCCTAAAGACGCAGGGGTACTGAGAGAGGAGAGAGCGGGCTGTTGAGGGCAGTAGGCAAGAGAGAGTCGGCACCCCCCTCCTAAAGACGCAGGGGTACTGAGAGAGGAGAGAGCGGGCTGTTGAGGTCAGTAGGCAGGAGAGAGTCAGAGAGTGAGAGTGGAGTCGTTTTGCTGTGGCTCCTCAGTAAAGCCAAGTTGGAGACAGAAGGCATTGTATTGACAGCAGCATGATCCTTATCACATTTGGACTCTACCTTCCACTATTGTTTTGTTATGTCTTGTCTCAGTCCTCTTTCCTGGACAATATTCTCTCATTCCCAGCAGGTAAGAGAGCCAGCCGTGTGTGTGTGTGTGTGTAAATGCACATACTCATGCATGTGTGTGTGTTTATATGTGTGTGTGTGTGTGTTTATATGTGTGTGTGTTTATATGTGTGTGTGTTTATATGTGTGTGTGTGTGTTTATATGTGTCTGTGTGTGTGTTTATATGTGTGTGTGTGTGTGTTTATATGTGTGTGCGTGCAGGAATATGTCATGCACGGTTTTGACAAGCTGCAGTCCGACCCTGGGTAAACCCCATGTCGTGTCTTTATCCTGATTGTCTTTGCACTTTGAAGAAGTGTGTGTTCCTGTGTATTTTCCCTTCATCTATGGAATATGAAATGCTGTCAGAATGGAAATGTCTCTATAAATAGCGTCTGTGGACAGTTCCTGACAGCGAGGCGTACGGTGCTTCATATGTGTGTTCAGTCAGAGCCAGGAGCAGCTCTCTCCGGTGTGGATGACTCCACGTATCATGTTACAGCTCCCAGTCGGAATATTCTGCTGTTCTTATTGGATTCTAGTTATTATGTGTTAGATTTGTAGAGCTATTTTACTTGTTGTTGTATATCTATGTAGATACCAGTTCTAGCGTCTAGTGTTGTCAACAACCTACCAGACTGTACAGTCTTGGCCAAAAGTTGAGAATGACACAAATATTAATTTCCACAAAGTTTGCTGCTTCAGTGACTTTAGATATTTTTGTCAGATGTTACTATGGAATACTGAAGTATAATTACAAGCATTTCACAAGTGTCAAAGGCTTTTATTGACAATTACATGAAGTTGATGCAAAGAGTCAATGTTTGCTGTGTTGACCCTTCTTTTTCAAGACCTCTGCAACCCGCCCTGGCATGCTGTCAATTAACTTCTGGGCCACATCCTGACTGATGGCAGCCCATTCTTGCATAATCAATGCTTGGAGTTTGTCAGAATTTTTGGGTTTATGTTTGTCCACCCGCCTCTTGAGGATTGACCACAAGTTCTCAGTGGGATTAAGGTCTGGGGAGTTTCCTGGCCATGGACCCAAAATATTGATGTTTTGTTTCCTGATCCACTTAGTTTTGCCTTATGGCAAGGTGCTCCATCATGCTGGAAAAGGTATTGTTCGTCACCAAACTGTTCCTGGATGGTTGGGAGAAGTTGCTCTCTGAGGATGTGTTGGTACCATTCTTTATTCATGGCTGTGTTCTAAGGCAAACTTGTGAGTGAGCCCACTTCCTTGGCTGAGAAGCAACCCCACACATGAATGGTCTCATGTTGGCATGCTGTTCTTATTGGCATGACACAGGATGATGGTATGACACAGGATGATGGTAGCACTCACCTTGCCTTCTCCGGACAAGCTTTTTTCCGGATGCCCCAAACATCAGAGAAAATGACCCCATTCCTCAGCAGTCCAATCCCTGTAACTTTTGCAGAATATCAGTCTGTCCCTGATGTTTTTCCTGGAGAGAAGTGGCTTCTTTGCTGCCCTTCTTGACACCAGGCCATCCTCCAAAAGTCTACGCCTCACTGTGCATGCAGATGCACTCACACCTGCCTGCTGCCATTCCTGAGCAAGCTCTGTACTGGTGGTGCCCCAATCCCGCAGCAGAATCAACTTTAGGAGACGGTCCTGCCGCTTGCTGGACTTTCTTGAGCCCTGAAGCCTTATTCACAACAATTCAACCGCTCTCCTTAAAGTTCTTGATGATCCGATAAATGCTTGATTTAGGTACAATCTTACTGGCAACAATATCCTTGCCTGTGAAGCCCTTTGTGTGCAAAGCAATGATGACGGCACGTGTTTCCTTGCAGGTAACCATGATTGACAGAGGAAGAGCAATGATTCCAAGCACCACCCTCCTTTTGAAGCTTCCAGTCTGTTATTCGAACTCAATCAGCATGACATAGTGATCTCCAGCCTTGTCCTCGTCAACACTCACACCTGCGTTAACGAGAGAATCACTGACATGATGTCAGCTGATCCTTTTGTGGCAGGGCTGAAATGCAGTGGAAATATTTTTGGGGGATTCAGTTCATTTGCATGGCACTTTGCATGGCACTTTGCAATTAATTGCAATTCATCTGATCACTCTTCATAACATTCTGGAGTATATGCAAATTGACATCATTCAAACTGAGGCAGCAGACTTTGTGAAAATTAATATTTGTGTCATTCTCAAAACATTTGGCCACAACTGTACATTTGGATGCATTTACAGATTACTTTCAGTTCAGCTGATGTTTTTTGTGAATTGGAGGATCTGCTGATTGAGTGGATTTTAACTTGGCAGCTGCAACACCACTTCTTTGCCAATGCCCCTATGCAGGTGCTTTTCCTTTGTGGCTTGTTAGTGAGGTGTTGTTTGTTCTCTGCCTCTGCAGGATGCAGTAACATACACATTCTATTACACACCTTTACCATCCACTCTGATGCTGTTAGAAATAAGGCAACATTGAGGTTTCTTTGAGCCCCTTCAACTAGTTTTGACACGGACTCTATTCATTTCATTTCCCACTGATGTCAACATGACAAACAAATTAAATATGTCTATTACAAGGGCATCCTCTGCAGGGTCGGTGTGTATTTACTTCCCATGTGACTAACTTACCATACTGTCCACTACTTTCCGCAGCTCTCCAACAACAACCTGCCGTGGACCAGCAGAGGAAATTCAACCCCTGTTGTTTACTGAGTCCACCCCCGCCCCCCCTATTCCCTCCTCCTCCCTCACTGTGGCATCCCAGTGGTCATGTGAGTCCAAAATCATGTGACTTGCCCGTTTGACAAGTGTATGATTGTTGATTTGTCCTTGGGAGCTGTCCAAACCTCACTCCCTGGCTATGTTCCAATGGCACCCTATTCCCTATTTAGCGTACTACATTTGATAGGGCTGTGGTCAAAAGTAGTGGACTATAATGTATAGGGAACAGTGTGTCATTTGTGACTTAGCCTCACATTTGCCCTCCTCCGCCACTGACTAAGAGCAGTAGGGATTTCTGATGATAGAGTAGGTGTGTGCAGGAAGCAATGGATTAACTGGTCTCCCAACAGTGCTGACTGCAGATTAGGGTTGATGAGGTGATACGACCATAGAGGGTCCTCTCAGAGATACAACTCTGTATATCCTGTTAGAGGGTCCTCTCAGAGATACAACTCTGTCTATCCTGTTAGAGGGTCCTCTCAGAGATACAACTCTGTATATCCTGTTAGAGGGTCCTCTCAGAGATACAACTCTGTATATCCTGTTAGAGGGTCCTCTCAGAGATACAACTCTGTATATCCTGTTAGAGGGTCCTCTCAGAGATACAACTCTATCTGTTAGAGGGTCCTCTCAGAGATACAACTCTGCCTATTAGAGGGTCCTCTCAGATATACAACTCTGTATATCCTGTTAGAGGGTCCTCTCAGATATACAACTCTGTCTGTTAGAGGGTCCTCTCAGAGATACAACTCTATCTATCCTGTTAGAGGGTCCTCTCAGATATACAACTCTGTATATCCTGTTAGAGGGTCCTCTCAGAGATACAACTCTGTATATCCTGTTAGAGGGTCCTCTCAGAGATACAACTCTATCTATCCTGTTAGAGGGTCCTCTCAGATATACAACTCTGTCTATCCTGTTAGAGGGTCCTCTCAGAGATACAACTCTGTATATCCTGTTAGAGGGTCCTCTCAGAGATACAACTCTGTCTATCCTGTTAGAGGGTCCTCTCAGAGATACAACTCTGTCTGTTAGAGGGTCCTCTCAGAGATACAACTCTGTCTATCCTGTTAGAGGGTCCTCTCAGATATACAACTCTGTATATCCTGTTAGAGGGTCCTCTCAGAGATACAACTCTGTATATCCTGTTAGAGGGTCCTCTCAGATATACAACTCTGTCTGTTAGAGGGTCCTCTCAGAGATACAACTCTGTCTGTTAGAGGGTCCTCTCAGATATACAACTCTGTCTATCCTGTTAGAGGGTCCTCTCAGAGATACAACTCTGTCTATCCTGTTAGAGGGTCCTCTCAGATATACAACTCTGTCTGTTAGAGGGTCCTCTCAGAGATACAACTCTGTATATCCTGTTAGAGGGTCCTCTCAGAGATACAACTCTGTCTATCCTGTTAGAGGGTCCTCTCAGATATACAACTCTGTCTATCCTGTTAGAGGGTCCTCTCAGAGATACAACTCTGTCTGTTAGAGGGTCCTCTCAGAGATACAACTCTGTCTATCCTGTTAGAGGGTCCTCTCAGATATACAACTCTGTATATCCTGTTAGAGGGTCCTCTCAGAGATACAACTCTGTCTGTTAGAGGGTCCTCTCAGATATACAACTCTGTCTATCCTGTTAGAGGGTCCTCTCAGAGATACAACTCTGTCTATCCTGTTAGAGGGTCCTCTCAGATATACAACTCTGTCTATCCTGTTAGAGGGTCCTCTCAGAGATACAACTCTGTCTATCCTGTTAGAGGGTCCTCTCAGATATACAACTCTGTATATCCTGTTAGAGGGTCCTCTCAGATATACAACTCTGTCTGTTAGAGGGTCCTCTCAGAGATACAACTCTGTATATCCTGTTAGAGGGTCCTCTCAGATATACAACTCTGTCTATCCTGTTAGAGGGTCCTCTCAGAGATACAACTCTGTCTATCCTGTTAGAGGGTCCTCTCAGAGATACAACTCTGTCTATCCTGTTAGAGGGTCCTCTCAGAGATACAACTCTATCTGTTAGAGGGTCCTCTCAGAGATACAACTCTGTCTGTTAGAGGGTCCTCTCAGATATACAACTCTGTCTATCCTGTTAGAGGGTCCTCTCAGAGATACAACTCTATCTATCCTGTTAGAGGGTCCTCTCAGATATACAACTCTGTATATCCTGTTAGAGGGTCCTCTCAGAGATACAACTCTGTATATCCTGTTAGAGGGTCCTCTCAGAGATACAACTCTGCCTGTTAGAGGGTCCTCTCAGAGATACAACTCTGTATATCCTGTTAGATGGTCTTCTCAGAGATACAACTCTGTCTGTTAGAGGGTCCTCTCAGAGATACAACTCTGTCTATCCTGTTAGAGGGTCCTCTCAGATATACAACTCTGTCTATCCTGTTAGAGGGTCCTCTCAGAGATACAACTCTGTCTATCCTGTTAGAGGGTCCTCTCAGATATACAACTCTGTATATCCTGTTAGAGGGTCCTCTCAGATATACAACTCTGTCTGTTAGAGGGTCCTCTCAGAGATACAACTCTGTATATCCTGTTAGAGGGTCCTCTCAGATATACAACTCTGTCTATCCTGTTAGAGGGTCCTCTCAGAGATACAACTCTGTATATCCTGTTAGAGGGTCCTCTCAGAGATACAACTCTGTCTATCCTGTTAGAGGGTCCTCTCAGAGATACAACTCTGTCTATCCTGTTAGAGGGTCCTCTCAGAGATACAACTCTATCTGTTAGAGGGTCCTCTCAGAGATACAACTCTGTCTGTTAGAGGGTCCTCTCAGATATACAACTCTGTCTATCCTGTTAGAGGGTCCTCTCAGAGATACAACTCTATCTATCCTGTTAGAGGGTCCTCTCAGATATACAACTCTGTATATCCTGTTAGAGGGTCCTCTCAGAGATACAACTCTGTATATCCTGTTAGAGGGTCCTCTCAGAGATACAACTCTGCCTGTTAGAGGGTCCTCTCAGAGATACAACTCTGTCTATCCTGTTAGATGGTCCTCTCAGAGATACAACTCTGTCTATCCTGTTAGTGGGTCCTCTCAGATATACAACTCTGTATATCCTGTTAGAGGGTCCTCTCAGAGATACAACTCTGTATATCCTGTTAGAGGGTCCTCTCAGATATACAACTCTGTATATCCTGTTAGAGGGTCCTCTCAGATATACAACTCTGTATATCCTGTTAGATGGTCTTCTCAGAGATACAACTCTGTCTGTTAGAGGGTCCTCTCAGAGATACAACTCTGTCTGTTAGAGGGTCCTCTCAGATATACAACTCTGTCTATCCTGTTAGAGGGTCCTCTCAGATATACAACTCTGTCTATCCTGTTAGAGGGTCCTCTCAGATATACAACTCTGTCTATCCTGTTAGAGGGTCCTCTCAGAGATACAACTCTATCTATCCTGTTAGAGGGTCCTCTCAGAGATACAACTCTGTCTGTTAGAGGGTCCTCTCAGAGATACAACTCTGTATATCCTGTTAGAGGGTCCTCTCAGATATACAACTCTGTCTATCCTGTTAGATGGTCCTCTCAGAGATACAACTCTGTCTATCCTGTTAGATGGTCCTCTCAGAGATACATCTCTGTCTATCCTGTTAGAGGGTCCTCTCAGATATACAACTCTGTCTATCCTGTTAGATGGTCCTCTCAGAGATACATCTCTGTCTATCCTGTTAGAGGGTCCTCTCAGAGATACAACTCTATCTATCCTGTTAGAGGGTCCTCTCAGAGATACAACTCTATCTATCCTGTTAGAGGGTCCTCTCAGATATACAACTCTGTCTATCCTGTTAGAGGGTCCTCTCAGAGATACAACTCTGTCTATCCTGTTAGAGGGTCCTCTCAGAGATACAACTCTGTCTGTTAGAGGGTCCTCTCAGATATACAACTCTGTCTATCCTGTTAGAGGGTCCTCTCAGAGATACAACTCTGTCTGTTAGAGGGTCCTCTCAGATATACAACTCTGTCTATCCTGTTAGAGGGTCCTCTCAGATATACAACTCTGTCTATCCTGTTAGAGGGTCCTCTCAGAGATACAACTCTGTATATCCTGTTAGAGGGTCCTCTCAGAGATACAACTCTGTATATCCTGTTAGAGGGTCCTCTCAGAGATACAACTCTGTCTATCCTGTTAGAGGGTCCTCTCAGATATACAACTCTGTCTATCCTGTTAGAGGGTCCTCTCAGATATACAACTCTGTCTATCCTGTTAGAGGGTCCTCTCAGAGATACAACTCTGTCTGTTAGAGGGTCCTCTCAGATATACAACTCTGTCTATCCTGTTAGAGGGTCCTCTCAGAGATACAACTCTGTCTATCCTGTTAGAGGGTCCTCTGTCGTTCTGCCCCTGAGCAAGGCAGCTACTGTTCCCCGGGCCCCGATGACGTGGATGTTGATTAAGGCAGCCCCCCGCACCTCTCTAATTCTCTAATTCAGAGGGGTTGGATTAAATGTAGAAGACACATTTCAGTTGAATGCATTCCGTTGTACAACTGACTAGGTATCCCCCTTTCCTTTCCCAGAGATACAACCCTCAGTCTCCAGCCTGGACTGTAAACTCAAGAGGGGTGATGAGCAGGAGTTGACACTGAATAATTGTGTAGAATCTCAAATTGAAATTGACAGATGACATAACACACAGCTGTCATTTTGATTGGCAGGTAGTGAGCATAAGTGATCCACAATCTTACCTGCACTGTAATTGTACTTCAGTACCACAAACGGCTACTGATCATTTTATTATAAAATAAAGCAATGATTGAATGGAAGAGTGTTTTTGTTTGATTGGTTTAGAATGAGGAGACCAGTAAGGGAGGTAATCACAGACCAGATCCAGATACAGGGACGGAGCTGAAAGGGCCCAGCTGTGTCCCAGGCCCCCCTGGCCCCAACGGACCCCCCGGGCCTCAGGTAGGTAAACCTATCCACCCCCATATGTCTCTGTTAATGTTGTCATAACACTGGCTTCATCAATTCAATATATCTTTTTAAAGCCCGATAATGGCCAAATACAGTTATAATATGGTTATAATGCAGATATTTGGAAGAGTATTTAATCAGGGTTTATCAGGTGGAGACTGGTTAGTTGCCTGAGCTTCCTTACTTGTCAGTAATGGTGGTAGACAGGTGTTGGGGGGTTGACTAAGTCCTCTATAGACCTCTAGCAGCTCTTCACCATCTGAGACCCATGTGAGTTCCTTCTCCTCCCTTCCTCTTGTTCCTCTAGAGCTGGGGACAGGGACAGAGACGGGGACAGGGACGGAGACAGGGACGGGACAGGGACGGGGACAGGGACGGAGACAGGGACGGGGACAGGGACGGGGACAGGGAAGGAGACGGGGACAGGGACAGGGACGGAGACAGGGACGGGACAGGGACGGAGACAGGGACGGGACAGGGACGGAGACGGGGACAGGAACGGGGACAGGGACGGGGACAGGGACAGAAGACGGGGACAGGGACGGGACAGGGACGGAGACGGGGACAGGGACGGAGACGGGGATTACATGGAGCTCAGCAGCCCATTAATGCTCCACATTTAGACACGACGCAAATAGACTTTTTCCACTGACTGCCACGACTCTCCGTCCCTCCACACACCATTCTTAGAAACAACCCAAACAGTCTGCATGGAAAGACATATTGAGTGGAGGGAGTCAATTCCTGTATTGCCCAACAGGGTGGGTGGTGGTGTTTCTGTGTGGAGGGTGGGTGGTGTTGTTTCTGTGTGGAGGGTGGGTGTTGTTGTTGGGTGGGTGGTGGTGTTGTGTGGAGGGTGGGTGGTGGTGTTTCTGTGTGGAGGGTGGGTGGTGTTGTTTCTGTGTGGAGGGTGGGTGGTGTTGTTGTGTGGAGGGTGGGTGGTGGTGTTGTTGCTGTGTGGAGGTTGGAGCGTGGGTGGTGTTGTTGTTGCTGTGTGGAGGGTGGGTGGTGGTGTTGTTGCTGTGTGGACGGTGGTGGTGTTGTTGCTGTGAGGAGGGTGGGTGGTGGTGTTGTTGTTGTGTGGAGTGTGGGTGGTGGTGTTGTTGCTGTGTTGAGGGTGGGTGGTGGTGTTGTTGCTGTGTGGAGGGTGGGTGGTGGTGTTGCTGTGTGGAGGGTGGGTGGTGTTGCTGTGTGGAGGGTGGGTGGTGTTGTTACTGTGTGGAGGGTGGGGGGTGGTGTTGCTATGTGGAGGGTGGGTGGTGGTGTTGTTGCTGTGTGGAGGGTGGGTGGGTGGTGGTGTTGTTGCTGTGTGTAGGGTGGGTGGGTGGTGGTGGTGTTGCTGTGTGGAGGGTGGGTGGGTGGTGGTGTTGTTGCTGTGTGGAGGGTGGGTGGTGGTGTTGTTGCTGTGTGGAGGGTGGGTGGGTGGTGGTGGTGTTGCTGTGTGGAGGGTGGGTGGTGGTGGTGTTACTGTGTGGAGGGAGGGTGGGTGGTGGTGTTGCTGTGTGGAGGGTGGGTGGGGGGTGGTGGTGTTGCTGTGTGGAGGGTGGGTGGTGTTGTTGTTGCTGTGTGGAAGTTGGTGGTGTTGTTGCTGTGTGGAGTGTGGGTGGTGGTGGTGTTGCTGTGTGGAGGTTGGTGGTGGTGGTGTTGCTGTGTGGAGGTTGGGTGGTGGTGTTGCTGTGTGGAGGGTGGGTGGTGGTGTTGCTGTGTGGAGGGTGGGAGGTGGTGTTGCTGTGTGGAGGGTGGGTGGTGGTGTTGCTGTGTGGAGGGTGGGAGGTGGTGTTGCTGTGTGGAGGTTGGTGGTGTTGTTGCTGTGTGGAGGGTGGGTGGTGGTGGTATTACTGTGTGGAGGGTGGGTGGTGGTGTTGCTGTGTGGAGGGTGGGTGGTGGTGTTGCTGTGTGGAGGATGGGTGGTGGTGTTACTGTGTGGAGGATGGGTGGTGGTGTTACTGTGTGGAGGGTGGGTGGTGGTGTTGCTGTGTGGAGGATGGGTGGTGGTGTTACTGTGTGGAGGATGGGTGGTGGTGTTACTGTGTGGAGGGTGGGTGGTGGTGTTACTGTGTGGAGGGTGGGTGGTGGTGTTACTGTGTGGAAGGTGGGTGGTGGTGTTGCTGTGTGGAGGATGGGTGGTGGTGTTGCTGTGTGGAGGATGGGTGGTGGTGTTACTGTGTGGAGGGTGGGTGGTGGTGTTACTGTGTGGAGGGTGGGTGGTGGTGTTGCTGTGTGGAGGATGGGTGGTGGTGTTGCTGTGTGGAGGGTGGGTGGTGGTGTTGCTGTGTGGAGGGTGGGTGGTGGTGTTGCTGTGTGGAGGGTGGGTGGTGGTGTTGCTGTGTGGAGGATGGGTGGTGGTGTTACTGTGTGGAGGGTGGGTGGTGGTGTTACTGTGTGGAGGGTGGGTGGTGGTGTTACTGTGTGGAGGGTGGGTGGTGGTGTTGCTGTGTGGAGGATGGGTGGTGGTGTTACTGTGTGGAGGATGGGTGGTGGTGTTACTGTGTGGAGGGTGGGTGGTGGTGTTACTGTGTGGAGGGTGGGAGGTGGTGTTACTGTGTGGAGGGTGGGTGGTGGTGTTACTGTGTGGAGGGTGGGTGGTGGTGTTGCTGTGTGGAGGATGGGTGGTGGTGTTACTGTGTGGAGGGTGGGTGGTGGTGTTACTGTGTGGAGGGTGGGTGGTGGTGTTGCTGTGTGGAGGGTGGGTGGTGGTGTTACTGTGTGGAGGGTGGGTGGTGGTGTTGCTGTGTGGAGGGTGGGTGGTGGTGTTGCTGTGTGGAGGATGGGTGGTGGTGTTACTGTGTGGAGGATGGGTGGTGGTGTTGCTGTGTGGAGGATGGGTGGTGGTGTTGCTGTGTGGAGGGTGGGTGGTGGTGGTGTTGCTGTGTGGAGGATGGGTGGTGGTGTTGCTGTGTGGAGGGTGGGTGGTGGTGTTGCTGTGTGGAGGATGGGTGGTGGTGTTACTGTGTGGAGGATGGGTGGTGGTGTTGCTGTGTGGAGGATGGGTGGTGGTGTTGCTGTGTGGAGGGTGGGTGGTGGTGGTGTTGCTGTGTGGAGGATGGGTGGTGGTGTTGCTGTGTGGAGGGTGGGTGGTGGTGTTGCTGTGTGGAGGATGGGTGGTGGTGTTACTGTGTGGAGGATGGGTGGTGGTGTTACTGTGTGGAGGGTGGGTGGTGGTGTTACTGTGTGGAGGATGGGTGGTGGTGTTACTGTGTGGAGGATGGGTGGTGGTGTTACTGTGTGGAGGGTGGGTGGTGGTGTTGCTGTGTGGAGGGTGGGTGGTGGTGTTACTGTGTGGAGGGTGGGTGGTGGTGTTACTGTGTGGAGGGTGGGTGGTGGTGTTACTGTGTGGAGGGTGGGTGGTGGTGGTGTTACTGTGTGGAGGATGGGTGGTGGTGTTACTGTGTGGAGGATGGGTGGTGGTGTTGCTGTGTGGAGGATGGGTGGTGGTGTTGCTGTGTGGAGGGTGGGTGGTGGTGTTACTGTGTGGAGGGTGGGTGGTGGTGTTACTGTGTGGAGGGTGGGTGGTGGTGTTGCTGTGTGGAGGATGGGTGGTGGTGTTGCTGTGTGGAGGGTGTGGGTGGTGGTGTTACTGTGTGGAGGGTGGGTGGTGGTGTTGCTGTGTGGAGGATGGGTGGTGGTGTTGCTGTGTGGAGGGTGGGTGGTGGTGTTACTGTGTGGAGGGTGGGTGGTGGTGGTGTTACTGTGTGGAGGGTGGGTGGTGGTGTTACTGTGTGGAGGATGGGTGGTGGTGTTGCTGTGTGGAGGATGGGTGGTGGTGTTGCTGTGTGGAGGATGGGTGGTGGTGTTGCTGTGTGGAGGATGGGTGGTGGTGTTGCTGTGTGGAGGGTGGGTGGTGGTGTTGCTGTGTGGAGGATGGGTGGTGGTGTTGCTGTGTGGAGGGTGGGTGGTGGTGTTACTGTGTGGAGGATGGGTGGTGGTGTTGCTGTGTGGAGGGTGGGTGGTGGTGTTGCTGTGTGGAGGGTGGGTGGTGGTGTTACTGTGTGGAGGGTGTGGGTGGTGGTGTTGCTGTGTGGAGGGTGGGTGGTGGTGTTACTGTGTGGAGGGTGGGTGGTGGTGTTACTGTGTGGAGGGTGGGTGGTGGTGTTACTGTGTGGAGGGTGGGAGGTGGTGTTGCTGTGTGGAGGGTGGGTGGTGGTGTTACTGTGTGGAGGGTGGGTGGTGGTGTTACTGTGTGGAGGGTGGGTGGTGGTGTTACTGTGTGGAGGGTGGGTGGTGGTGTTACTGTGTGGAGGGTGGGTGGTGGTGTTACTGTGTGGAGGGTGGGTGGTGGTGTTACTGTGTGGAGGGTGGGAGGTGGTGTTGCTGTGTGGAGGGTGGGTGGTGGTGGTGTTGTAATGCAGAAGATCCTATAGTAATTCCAGAGTCCTATAAATGGCCACTTGCCTAGATGGCATTCTGTCAGGGAGAGGAGAGCATGATTGGTAAACTCTTCAGATTTGTTTTTCACATCTGTATTCATACACAATTTAGCCTATAATACAGTATGGCACCGGAGTCAGCTGACTGCCAAGGAAGCTAACAACAAACACATTTGGTGTCCGTATGGATCCTGTACCTATTCATTAAAATGACATTGTGAAGGGAAATAATATTTAGAATATTACTGGGATTGTAAATAATCAGTTGATGGCATAAAGACAGAAAAAGCCCATGTTCTGATTGGTTAGATATCTGATTATTGTTGACCTTCTACAGGGTCCAGCTGGGCTACCAGGTCTGACGGGACCAAAAGGTGAAAAGGTAAGTGTCATTTATAAACAGTTGTTTTTACATTAGATGTTTAGTGAATGATTGAGAACTACCATTATACGAAATGGAAAGGCCTTGTATAAAAAGCAGCAGTTATATCTCTCTCTGTCTCTTTGTCTCTCTTCTTCGCTCTCTCTCTCTCCACCTCCATCCAACGATCTTGTTGCCAGGGGGAACTGGGACGACCTGGACAAAAGGTGAGAGCACCCATTGATCATTCTATTAGCTCTGCTAAGTGGATTTGCTGAAAAATGAGATCCAGTCCCTCCTCAGTCTGTCTGGTGGGCTGTAACTCGCGTCCCCGCCGCCCGCCTGTCCGCCCGCCTGTCCGCCCGCTGCCTGGTTATGAGCATTATGACATTCAGAGAAAGACAAACAGCACAACCTTGACACGATGCCAGGACAGCTAGGACACAGAGAGAGAAAGACAAGCAGCACAACCTTGACACGATGCCAGGACAGCTAGGACACAGAGAGAGAAAGACAAGCAGCACAACCTTGACACGATGACAGGACAGCTAGGACACAGAGAGAGAAAGACAAGCAGCACAACCTTGACACGATGCCAGGACAGCTAGGACACAGAGAGAGAAAGACAAGCAGCACAACCTTGACACGATGCCAGAACAGCTAGGACACAGAGAGAGAAAGACAAGCAGCACAACCTGTACACGATGCCAGAACAGCTAGGACACAGAGAGAGAAAGTCAAGCAGCACAACCTGTACACGATGCCAGAACAGCTAGGACACAGAGAGAGAAAGACAAGCAGCACAACCTGTACATGATGCCAGGACAGCTAGGACACAGAGAGAGAAAGTCAAGCAGCACAACCTGTACACGATGCCAGGACAGCTAGGACACAGAGAGAGAAAGTCAAGCAGCACAACCTGTACACGATGCCAGAACAGCTAGGACACAGAGAGAGAAAGACAAGCAGCACAACCTGTACATGATGCCAGGACAGCTGGGACACAGAGAGAGAAAGACAAGCAGCACAACCTGTACACATTGCCAGGACAG
>NW_027001494.1:0-7402 GCF_036934945.1 Oncorhynchus masou masou
GGCTCCGGCGCCTCTGGGCTGAGGGCTCCGGCAGCAGCGCCGGGCTGAGGGCTCCGGCAGCAGCGCCAGGCAGGCGGAGGCTCCGGCAGCAGCGCCGGGCTGAGGGCTCCGGCAGCAGCGCCGGGCAGGCGGGAGGCTCCGGCAGCTGCGCCGGGCAGGCGGGAGGCTCCGGCAGCTGCGCCGGGCAGGCGGGAGGCTCCGGCAGCAGCGCCGGGCAGGCGGGAGGCTCCGGCAGCTGCGCCGGGCAGGCGGAGGCCCGGCCGCTGCGCCGGGCAGGTCGGAGGCTCCGGCAGCTGCGCCGGGCAGGCGGGAGGCTCCGGCAGCTGCGCCGGGCAGGCGGGAGGCTCCGGCAGCTGCGCGGGCAGGCGGGAGGCTCCGGCAGCTGCGCCGGGCAGGCGGGAGGCTCCTGCAGCTGCGCCGGGCAGGCGGAGGCTCCGGCAGCAGCGCCGGGCAGGCGGGAGGCTCCGGCAGCAGCGCCGGAGACACAGCACGCAGAGCCGGCGCAGGATACCCTGGACCAAAACTGCGTACCGGTGACCAGACCCGCTGAGCAGGCACCATACGCCCTGGCTCAATGCCCGCACTCGCATGACACTCTCGGGGGACTGCCCTATAGCGCACCGGGCTATGGACACGTACTGGCAACACCGTGCGCTTAACCGCATAACACAGTGCCTGACCAGTAACGCGCTACTTATAATAAGCACGAGGAGTGAGCTCAGGTCTGTTACCTGGCTTAGCTCCACACCTCTGCTCCCCCCAAAAATTTTGGGGGCTGCCTCTCGTACCTGTTGCACTGCCGTGCTGGCTTCGCCAACCTCCTTCCTCCTGTAACCTTGCTTGCACTGCTCCATCGAGTCCCATGCGGGCTCCGGCACTCTCCCTGGGTCGAACCGCCCACCTGTCTATCTCCTCCCAAGTTGTGTAGTCCAGACTCTGCTCCCATGTCCCGAAATCCTGACCTCGCTGTTGCTGTTCCTGCTGCTGCTGCCTCTGTTCCTTCTCCTGCTGCTGCTCTTGCCGCAGCTGCTGTTTACCACGCCGACTTGGGTCCTGTTGTGGTGGGTGATTCTGTCACGGTTTTCCTGTGGGTGAAGTAGAGGCGGACCAAAACGCAGCGGGTTAGTATTGATGCATCGTTTAATAAAGACAGATAAACGCGAACACTACAAAACAAGAAGCGTGGAAAACCAAAAACAGCCCTATCTGGTGCCACAGCCACAAAGACAGGAACAATCACCCACAAACACACAGTGAAACCCCTACCTAAGAATGATTCTCAATCAGAGACAACTAATGACACCTGCCTCTGATTGAGAACCATACTAGCCGAAACTATAGAAATACAACAAAACATAGAAAAACAAACATAGACTGCCCACCCAACTCACGCCCTGACCATACTAAATAAATACAAAACAAAGGAAATAAAGGTCAGAACGTGACAAGCCGTTATTTACTATTTTACACCTCCGAGGGTTGCTATCTCATTAATTTATTGACCCATTTTATAAAGAATTGCTGAAACTGGGAAAATTCCGCATTTAAATAAAAGAATCCAGTCTATACTTTATCAAATGCCTTTTCAAAATTCGCTATAGATACCATGCCTGGCTTCTTGTGTTTCATGATGTCTACTATTTCTAGTAGTTGTCGTATATTATCTCAATGTATCGTCCATGTAAAAACCTGTCTAGTCAGGATGAACAATATCTGGTAAAACCCTTTTAATTCTGAGTGCTATGCATTTTTCTAGTATTTTTGCTTACCAACATTGAAGGGTAAGGGTCCTCCAGGTTTTTAGATAGACGGGTCTTTAGCTTAGTGATGAGCTTTGAGGGCACTATGGTGTTGAACGCTGAGCTGTAGTCAATGAATAGCATTTTCACATAGGTTTTACTTTTGTCTAGGTGGAAAAGGGCAGTGTGGAATGCAATAGAGATTGCATCATCTGTGGATTTGAGGCTTTGCTCACCTGAGGTAGGGTATCTCATGATAAGCTATAGACCACACTATCTACCTAGAGAGTTTTCATCTGTATTTTTCGTAGCTGTCTACATACCACCACATTCTGATCTTGGCACTAAAACCGCACCGAATGAGCTGTATTGTTGTTTGATAGTGTCTTGATGCTGTATTGTTTGTCCTTCATGTTCGAATACTTTAATGTTACCCCTTTCTTGTGTTTTTTATGTAATAAATAATGTAAAAAATTAATTCAAAAGCTAAGGACCCTGGGACTAACCACATCCCTCTGCAACTGGATCCTGGACTTCCTAACGAGCTGCCCCCAGGTGGTAAGGTTAGGTAACAACAAATCCACCACACTGATCCTCAACGAGGTGGGCCCCTTAGGGTTGCGTGCTCAGTCCCCTCCTGTACTCCCTGTTCACTCATGACTGCACAGCCAGGCACGACTCCAACACCATCATTAGTTTGCCGATGACACAACAGTGGTAGGCCTGATCACCGAAAAGGACGAGACAGCCGATAGCGAGGAGGTCAGAGATCTGACCGTTTGGTGCAAGGACATTAACCTCTCCCTCAACATGATCAAGACAAAAGAAATGATTGTGGACTACAGGAAAAGGAGGACCGAGCACGCCTCCATTCTTATCAACGGGGCAGAAGTGGAGCAAGCTGAGATCTTCAAGTTCCTTGTCCACCAACAAACTAACATGGTCCAAGCACACCAAGACAGTCGTAAAGAGGCACGACAAACTTATTCCCCCTGAGGAGACTGAAAATGTTTGGCATGGGTCCTCAGATCCTCAAAAAACATTCTACAGCTGCACCATTGAGAGCATTCTGATGGGTTGCATCACTGCCTGGTATGGCAACTGCTCGGCCTCCAACCGCCAAGGCAAAACAGAGGGTAGTGCGAAATGCGGCCCAGAACATCAACGGGGCCAAACTGCCATCAGGCGGTGTCAGAGGGAAGGCCCTAAAATTGTCAAAGACTCCAGCCCACAGCATCGCAGTGCTAGCTGTCACTAGAGATCCTGGTTCGAGTCCAGGCTCTGTCGCAGCTGGCTGCGACTGGGAGACCCTTGGGGAAGCGCACAATTGGAACAGCGTCGTCCAGCTTAGGGGAGGGTTTGGCCGGTAGGGATGTTCCTGTTCCATCGTGCACTAGCGACTCCTGTGGCGGGCCGGGCACAGTGCACCCTGACACGGTCGCCAGGTGTACGGTGTCTCCTCCTACACACTGGTGCGGCTGGCTTCCGGGTAAAGCGGGTGTTGTGTGAAGAAGCAGTGTGGCTTGGGTGGGTTGTGTTTCGGAGGACCTTCGCCTCACCCGAGTCTGTACTGGGGTTGTAGCGATTGGACAAGACTGTAACTACCAATTGGAAAGAAAAAGGGGTAAAAAAAGAAAATATATGAAGAATATCTAAAAAAAAGACTCCATCCTCTCTGTTTGGCCGTTGGACTCCGGATGGTACCCTGAAGATAGACTGGGCAGAAGCCCCCATGAGTTGGCAGAGAGGCCTTCCAAGGCCTTGAGGCGAACTGGGGACCTCTGTCCAGAAACCACATCTTGAGGAATGCCGAAGACTCGGAACACATGATTAATTACCAACTCAGCCGTTTCCTTGGCAGAAATTAACTTAGTCAGAGGGACGAACCTGGCCGCTCTTTGAAAACCTGTCGATTATGACTAGGATAGTAGTATTGCCATGGGATGGAGGAGTCCAGTAATAAAAGTCCAATGAGATATGGGACCAGGGTCTGTGGGGAACAGGTAAAGGGGTGAAGGAGTCTGAGGGCGGAGGTGAGAAAGATTTGCCCCTGGCAGCACAGGGCAGGCATTGACAGTGGCAACGTCTTCTCTTATGGTAGGCCACCAGAACTTACGCTGGATGAACTCCAAGGTGCGACCTACGCCCGGATGACAGGTGAGGGCGAGAGGAGTGCCCCACAGAAGGACCTGAGTCCTCACTGCCTTGGGGACAAACAACCGATTGGCAGGGCCTCCTTTAGGGTCCGGTTCGCTAGCTTGAGCACGTCTCACAGTATCCTCAACTTGCCTGACGAGATCGGAGCCACAATCTTAGCAGCAGGAAGGACAGGCATGTCCGTGTCATCTCGAATGGCAGGAGGCGTAGACTCGGGACAGGGCATCCGGTTTGAGATTCTTCGACCCGGGCCGATAGGTGAGGATAAACTGGAATCGATTGAAGAAAAGAGACCATCTAGCTTGTCTAGAGTTCAATCGCTTCGCCTGCTGGATATACTCCAGATTTTTGTGGTCCGTAAGCACTTGAAACGGGTGAGAAGCCCCTCGAGCCAGTGTCTCCATTCCTTCAATGCCATCTTAACCGCTAGGAGTTCACGATCCCCATCGTAGTTCCTCTCAGTCGGGGTAAGCCGGTGTGAGAAGAAAGCGCACGGATGAAGCTTCTTGTCTTCACCCCTCTGAGACAGGACAGCTCCAACACCAACCTCTGATCGTCTACCTCCACCACAAATGGTTCATCCGTAGTCGGTAGTATCAGGATGGGAGCAGAGAGGATGCGCTGCTTGAGTCCTTGGAAGGCCGTCTCAGCTTCTCTTCCCCAAAAACCTTGCATTGCCACCTTTGGTTAAAGCTGAGAGAGGAGCTGCCACCAAACTGAAGTTCTTGATGAACTTGCGGTAAAAGTTTGTGAAGCCCAGGAAACGCTGAACATCCTTAACGGATTTGGGGGTGGGCCAATCCGCTACCGCCCCTACCTTCCTAGGGTCCATTTGGATTCGACCGGGTTCCACTACAAATCCCAGGAATTGTACTCGGGATGAATGGAATTCACATTTTTCCGGCTTAACGTACAGATGGCTGTCCAGGAGGCGTTGAGTACTTGTCTGACATGCTTAGTGTTCTTGAAGGAGCTCGAAAAGATGAGGATGTCATCCAAGTAAACTTAACACAAATATGTTAAGTATATCCCTAAGCACATCGTTTTATGAGCGCTGGGAACACCGCTGGGGGCGTTGGTCAGGCCGAAGGGCATCACCAAGTATTCATAGTGACCAGTAGGCGTGTTGAAAGCGGTCTTCCACTACCAGGTCTGGATCCGCACAAGATGGTATGCGTTCCGCAGGTCAAGCTTAGTGAAAACAACTGCTTCCTGGAGCAGCTCGAAGGCTGTGGCCATAAGGGGTAGTGGGTAAACGGTTACGGACGGTTATGTCATTGAGTCCCCGGTAGTCGATGCAAGGACGTAACCCACCGTCTTTCTTGGCCACAAAGAAAAACCCTGCTCCCCGCCGGGAGGTGGATGGACGCATGAGGCCTGCTTCCAGAGAGTCCTTGATGTAGGTATCCATAGCTTAGCTCGTTCGGGTGGAGATAGGGAAAAAGATCCGACCCCTGGGGGGCAAGTGCCCGGAAACAGGTCGATGTGGGGCAATCGTAAGATCTATGGGGGGTAGCATGGTGGCCCTCTGTTTGCTAAACACCAGTTTGAGGTCATGGTAACACTGAACTCCCGGGTCAGGTCGATGGATTCTAAAGACTCGGGAGTAGAACTCGGGAATTCTGGAAAAATACAAGTAGCTTGGCACGTGGGGACCCCACTGCTTGATAGTGCCCACAGACCAGTCGATGTGAGGGTTATGGCTGAAGCCAGGGGTATCCAGACGAGGAGGGAACTTTGAACAGGAGATCAAATGAAAGTTCATCAATTCCTGGTGTTTGTGAAACTGAAAGTCTCAAGGAGGTAGTGACATGAGTGACAAGTCCAGATCCCAAAGGGCTTCCATCCAATGTAGTAACCCCCCATGGGGTCACTTAGAGGTTCAGAGGGAACGCCATTCTCCTTCGCCCAGACACCATCCATGAAGTTACCTGCGGCTCCAGAGTCTACCAAGGCTTGAAGGTGAAGCTTGTGGTTGTCCCAGGAGAGGGTGACTGGAATGAGCAGACGGGAGTTGGACGGATGGGAGGAGGTTATGTTTCCCGTTACAGTTCCCCCCGGTCTGTACGGGACAGAGCTGGGTTTCCTGAGCCCGGGACACGTGGAACGGAAATGGCCCGGTTTGCCGCAATATAGACAGCGTCGCTCCCTCATCCGGCGGTCTCTCTCAGCCTGGGAGATGCGTCCAATCTGCATGGGTTCCGGTGGAGCCAGTGATGATAAAGGTGGGGACTCGGAGCTGGGACTGATAGGGGCTAGAGGTCTACGGTTGAGTTCTCTCTCTCTCAGACGCTGGTCAATGCGTGAGGCCAACTTGATCAGGGACTCGAGATTGTCCGGTGGTTCCCGAGTGGCCAGTTCATCTTGGATAGTGTCGGAAAGGCCTTTCAGAAAGCACACCGTGAGCGCCTCGTTGTTCCAGCCACTCGCTGCTGCCACCGTGCGGAACTGGATGGCATAGTCCGTCACGCTGCGCCAACCTTGATGGAGAGTCAGGAGCTGTTTGGCTGAGTCAGAACCACTGCTTGGGCCTTGAAACACTCGTTTGAATTCCTCAGCAAAGGCAGAGTAGCTGGCACAGCAGGAACTATGGGCATCCCACACAGCAGTAGCCCAGGCCAGGGCTTTTTCCGACAGCAGGGTGATGATATATGCGATCTTAGACCGGTCGGTGGGAAACGACGAGGGTTGCAGCTCAAAGGAGAGAGAACATTGAGTGAGAAACCCTTTACAAGCACTTGGATCACCTGAGAACCGTTGGGGAGGTGGAAGACGAGGTTCAGCCAGGGGGTTAACTGCCATGGGTACGTGAACTTGAGGTACTGGGACGGGAACTGTTGCCGGGGTAAGTCGATCAGACATTTGCTTAATGGAAGTCAGCATCTCCGACAGAAGATGAGAATGTCTTGCCATTAAGGCCTCTTGCTGAACCAGGGCGGCTTCGTGGCGTTGGACAGTCTCCTGGTGGTGGGACAGCGTGGCAAAAAGGTCCTGGGAACTGGCTGCCTCTGGGTTCATTTTTGGCTCTGTGTTTCTGTCAGGACCCGGTTTCGAACCTGGGTCTCCGGAGTGAGAAACAGTCACTTAACCAACTGAGCCACGAATAGACAGCAGAACCCAGAAGATGAGGCAGACACAGCAGTACTTAAGACGGTGTATTTAATGAAGAAAAAATCCTAAAAATAAAAAATGGCAAATCCAAAAGGTGGAAGGAAAAACACAAAAAGATCTAAAAAGAAACTCACCAAAACTAAACTAAAACAAAAAACAGAATACCACAAGAACGTTACCCGGAATCGACAAGAGCACACAGAACACTAGGGCAGGGTGCTAACATACAAACACAGAGCACAGAACTGAGGGAAACAAAGGGTTTAAATACAATCAGGGGAAACGAGACACAGGTGCAAACAATAATGGGGGTCAAGGGAAAAACACAGGGACAAAAAGCACAATGGGGACATCTACTGACAAACAACTGGAACAACCCTGGCCAAATCCTGACA
>NW_027001495.1:0-7401 GCF_036934945.1 Oncorhynchus masou masou
TCTCTCTCTCTCTCTCTCTCTCTCTCTCTCTCTCTCTCTCTCTCTTTCTCTCTTCTCCCTCTCCCTCAGCCTTATCACCAGAAAGCTTTCCTCCACCCGGGGCCCATTTCCCATAATACCCGATCCGTATGGTCGGTTAGCCAGATGCTGAGCCCATGAATCTGTTGACGACTCATGACAAACACATATTTATATACATATGTACTGGAGAAGTTTATGTGTCCAACTCTGACATAGTTCATACTGGCAAAATAATGCCATAATACTGTTCAGGAGACCACTGTATGAGATGGTGTTTATATACATTATAATGTCTTGTTTAGCATCAGCTCAGTCTGTCAGACACATCAGAGACACATGCCCTCAGATCAATCATGCCCAGGGGCCGGCCACACACCACACTAACACACACTCACTACTAACACACCACACACACTCATACCAACACTCACACACTCATACTAACACTATCACTATACTAACTTACACTCATACTAAAACACACTCATACTAACACACACTACATCATACTAACACCTCACACACTCATACTACTAACTCACACTCATCACTAACACTACTACTCCATACTAACTCACACTTTAACTACACACTCATATCTAACACACACTCATACCAACACACACACACTCATACTAACTCACACTCAATAACTCACACTCATACTAACACACACTCATACTAACTCACACTCATACGAACACTACAACTTATACTTACAACTCACACTAACACACACTCATACTAACACTACACTTCATACTTAACTCACACTAACGACACTTACTCATACTAACCTCACACTACATACTAACACACTACTATACTAACTTCACACTCATACGATATACTAACACACCATACTAACTCACACTAACACACACTCATACTAACACACACTCATACTAACTCACACTACACACATATTCAACATACACTCATACTAACTCACACTAACACACACGTATACTAACACACACTCATACTAACTCACACTAACATACACTCATACTAACACACACTCATACTAACTCACACTCACACTAACACACTCATACTAACTCACACTAACACACACTGCATACTAACACACACTATCACTAACTCACACCGATACTAACCACACACACTAACACACACATACTCATGACGATACTAACACAGCTACTACCATACTTTACTAACACTAACTCACACTCATACTAACACACACTCATACTAACATCGCTCACATACAACTTCACACTAACTCACCTAATAGTACACACTCATATGCTAACATCATACTCAACACACACTCAACTTCACATACTAACACACACTCATACTAACACACACAACTCATACTAACTCACACTCATACTAACACACACTCATACTAACACACACTCATACTTACTCACACTAACACACACTCATACTAACACACACACTCATACTAACTCACACTTCATACTAACACACTGCATGTACTAACACACACTCATACTAACTCACACTCATACTAACACACACTCGTACTAACACACACTCATACTAACACACACTCACACTAACACACACTCATACTAACTCACACTCATACTAACTCACACTCATACTAACTCACACTCATACTAACACACACTCGTACTAACACACACTCATACTAACTCACACTAACACACACTCATACTAACACACACTCATACTAACTCACACTAACACACACTCATACTAACACTCACACACTCATACTAACACACACTCATACTAACACACACACACTCATACTAACACACTCACACACACTCACAGACCTGTGTTATCTTTACGGTAGTAGCGTACCTTTGCCGTGTATACTATCCAATGAGAGAGGCCTCCAGTTGAGGTAAAAAAAAACTATTTTCAACAGGGTTTATGTATGGTGAAAGAGAGTCAGTGTGCTTGGCTAAAAACAGTGCTCATTCATCTAGTGTCAGAGCGTGTGTGTGTGTGTGTGTGTGTGTGTGTGTGTGTGTGTGTGTGTGTGTGTGTGTGTGTGTGTGTGTGTGTGTGTGGCTGAGGCCCACTGATTACAGCCTGAGCTCAGCCAGCTTACTTAATACACCTCCACCTGGACCAGAATGCACTGGTGCAGCTAAAAATAGACCCAGTGGGCCACAGTGGGCTTCCTTTGTGTGAGGTTGGAATCTTGTGATGACCATCCGCCACGCTGCCACTCCAGAGAAGGAGGAGGGACTCTCTCTGTCTGTCTCTGTCTCTCTCTCTTGTCTCTGTTTCTCTCTCTGCATTTCAGCTGTTTTCCTCTCCTTAGGTATTCTCTCTTCTCTCTCTTCTATGTAATATATTTATCTCTCTTCTCTCACTCTTTTCTCAGTCTCTCATTTTCCCTACCTATTCAGTTCTCCCCTCAGTCGGCACTGTTTGAGCTAGCACAGCAGCGCCTGTATTTGAGTGACACAACATGGTCCTATGTGTGGCTCTGAGGCTCCCAGGGAGAACGGGAATGAGAGGAGAAAGGAGGGGATTTGAAAAGGATTCCTCCCCAGAGGGCAGGTACCTCCATGGGCACCATGCCCAGGCTGCATCCATCACCCAGGAAACCTGGGAGAGCGGCGGTTTTCCATTTTACTGGTAGGAACTGTATACGGAGAGAGAGAGGGAGAGAGGGAGGGGGAGAGAGAGAGAGGGAGAGATGGGGAGGGGGAGAGCGAGAGATTGGGAGAGAGGGAGAGAGAAAGAGAGATGGGGAGAGGGAGGGGGAGCGCGAGAGGGAGGGGGAGAGAGAGAGAGGGAGGGGGAGAGCAAGAGAGAGAGATGGAGAGAGAGGAGAGAGAGATGGGGAGAGAACAGATATGGGGAGAGAGGGAGGGGGAGTGAGAGAGAGAGGGAGAGAGAGAAAGAGGGAGAAAGAGGTAGAGAGTGTGAGAGAGAGAAGGAGGGAGAGGGAAAGGAAGTGAGAGGTAGAGTCTGGTTTACAGGTTAGGTTTACTGTGACATCTGTCCAGTGGTATGAACTTTGACCTCTGTGAGTTAATATGAGTCACAGACAGGAAGTGCTACCGGGGTCAGTGGTGTTGAGTAAGGGGTGGAAACTGTTCCACCACAATGGACTTGAACCCACCATTGAAAGAAAGAAGGAGAGAAATGAGTGGGAATAAGATCGAGATAAAGGAGAAGGATGTGGGACAAGCAGATGGGAAAAGAGGAGGAGACGGCAAACTGAGTGAACAAAGCCACATCTTCACACCATTCCAGTCAAGTAAGACAATCCGATGACAACCTCAGCAGTGTGTGCACTGTCGAGCTGCACGGCGCGGCGACGTCACACAGGCCAGCACACAGCAGGGAAGGTTCAAATTTACGACGTGGTAACACTCATGTACACACAACACTATTACGGCTCCTTTATTTTGGCGAGGTCAAGGCCAGGGGCTCCCACATTTTCTGCAGGATACATCATCGTAAAGAGTAGCTGTCTGTGCGAATGCTGCCTGCCCTGGTGGTCATTATGCAGGCAGCAACTCACATAGTTTTCTCATGCAGTAATCCAGTCCTTGGCTGGTTGGATGTGCCAAGCACTCACTTTACACTCTGAGTGGCTCGGTACTTGGCAGAGTTCTGTCCTAGAGTGGTTCTTGGGTTGAGGAGAGAATGTGTGGGTGTTGGGGGTTAGAGAGAGGGTGGAGGATAGCTGACAGATAGCTCCCATGTGGGTGTTGGGGGCGAGGGGGGTTAGAGAGAGGGTGGAGGATAGTTGACAGATAGCTCCCATGTGGGTTTTGGGGGAGGGTTAGAGAGAGGGTGGAGGATAGTTGACAGATAGCTCCCATGTGGGTGTTGGGGGTTAGAGAGAGGGTGGAGGATAGCTGACAGAAAGCTCCCATGTGGGTGTTGGGGGAGGGTTAGAGAGAGGGTGGAGGATAGTTGACAGATAGCTCCCATGGGTGTTGGGGGAGGGGGGTTAGAGAGAGGGTGGAGGATAGTTGACAGATAGCTCCCATGTGGGTGCTGGGGGGGGGGGTTAGAGAGAGGGTGGAGGATAGTTGGCAGATAGCTCCCATGTGGGTGTGGGGGGGGGGTCAGGGAGAGGGTGGAGGATAGTTGACAGATAGCTCCCATGTGGGTGAGGTTTGTTACTAACTCTTTCTGTTTACTCCTACTGACTCCTAACTCTTTCTGTGTACTCCTACTGACTCCTAACTCTGCCGATCTCTTGTCGCCGCATCTTTTCTTTTCTCCTCACTCTATTCTCTCTCATCTCCTCTCCTTCACTGCTCTTCCCTTTCTTCCTTTCAATTATCTCCTCTGACCTCTCTCCTCTAACCTCTCTCCTATCTCCTCTAAGCTCTCTCCTCTAACCTCTCTCCTATCTCCTCTAACCCCTCTCCTATCTCCTCTAATCTCTCTCCTCTAACCTCTCTCCTATCTCATCTAATCTCTCTCCTCTAACCTCTCTCCTATCTCCTCTAACCTCTCTCCCTCTAATCCTCTCCTATCTCCTCTAATCCCTCCTCTAACCCCTCTCCTATCTCCTCTAATCTCTCCCCTCTAACCTCTCTCCTATCTCCTCTAATCTCCTCACCTCTAATCTCTCTCCTCTAACGCCTCTCCTCATCTCCTCTCTCCAACCTCTCTCTCTATCTCTCTCTCCTCTAACCCTCTCCTCTAACCTCTCTCCTCTAACCTCTCTCCTCTCTCCTCTAAACTCTCTCATATCTCCTACAAACTCTCTCCTCTCTCCTCTAATCTCTTTCCTATCTCATCTAACCTCTCTCCTATTTCCTCTAACCTCTCTCCTCTAACCTCGCTCCTCTAACATCTCTTCTATCTCCTCTAACCTCCCCCCAACTCCTCTAATCTCTCTCCTATCTCCTCTAACTTCTCTGCTATCTCCTCTAATCTCTCTCCTATCTCCTCTAACCTCTCTCCTATCTCCTCTAACCTATCTCCCTACTCTCCTCTAATCTCTCTCCTAACTTCTCTCCTATCTCCTCTAACCTCTCTCCTATCTCCTCTAACCTCTCTCCTATCTCCTCTAACCTCTCTCCTATCTCCTCTAACCTCTCTCCTATCTCCTCTAACCTCTCTCCTATCTCCTCTAACCTCTCTCCTATCTCCTCTAACCTCTCTCCTATCTCCTCCAACCTCTCTCCTATCTCCTCCAACCTCTCTCCTCTAACCTCCTATATCCTCTATACTCTCTCCTATCTCCTCTAACCTCTCTCCTATCTCCTCTAATCTCTCTCCTATCTCCTCTAATCTCTAAACTCTCTCATCTCTCCTCTAACCTCTCTCCTATCTCCTCTAATATCTAAACTCTCTCCTCTAACCTCTCTCCTATCTCCTCTAACCTCTCTCCTATCTCCTCTAACCTCTCTCCTATCTCCTCTAACCTCTCTCCTATCTCCTCTAACCTCTAAACCTCTCTCCTCTAACCTCTCTCCTATCTCCTCTAACCTCTCTCCTATCTCCTCTAACCTCTCTCCTATCTCCTCTAATCTCTAAACTCTCTCCTCTAACCTCTCTCCTATCTCCTCAAACCTCTCTCCTATCTCCTCTAATCTCTAAACACTCTCCTTCGTCCTCTAACCTCCTCTCTAATAAATTTCTCTCCTCTAATCCTCTCTCCTCTAACCCCTCTCCCCTAACCTCCTCCTCCATCTCTTCCTCTTCCTCTGAACCCTCTCCTCTCTCTAACCTCTCTCCAACCCCTCTTCTCTCTAACCTCTCTCCTCCAACCTGTCTCCTCTCTCTAACTCCTCTCTCCTCCAACTATCTCCTCTCTCTAACCTCTCTCCTCTCTCCTCTGTCCTCCAACCTCTCCCTCTAACCTCTCTGTGCACGTTGCTCTTCTGTTCTCCAGACTCTCTTACTCCTTTCCTATACCTCCTCTCCTCTCCATTCTCTGTTCTCCAGCCTCTCTCTCCCCTCCTATCCTGAACCTCCTCTAATCTCTGAACTCTCTCCTCTAACCTCTCCTCTCTCCTCAAACCTCTCTCTCCCTAATCTCTAGACACTCTCCTGCTCCTCTAGCTCCTCCTCTAACGAATTTTCTCTCCTCTAATCCCTCTCCTCTAACCTCTCTCCTCTAGACCTCTGTCCATCTCTGTCCTCTCACCTCTCTTCTCCTCTAACCTCTCTCCTCCAACCTGTCTCCTCTAAGCCTCTCCTCCAACCTCTCTCCCTCTAACCTCTCTCCCCTAACCTCTCTCCTCTAACCTCTCTCCTCTAACCTCTCTGCTGCACGTTTGCCTCTTCTGTTCTCCAGACTCTCTTTTTACTCCTTTCCTGTGCCTCCTCTCTTCTCCATTCTCTGTTCTCCAGCCTCTCTTTCCCCTCCTATCCTGTGCCTCCTCTCTTCTCCATTCTCTGTTCTCCAGACTCTCCTTTCCCTCCTATCCTGTGCCTCCTCTCTTCTCAATTCTCTGTTCTCCACCCTCTCCTTTCCCTCCTATCCTGTGCCTCCTCTCTCTCTCCATTCTCTGTTCTCCAGCCTCTCCTTCCCCTCCTATCCTGTGCCTCCTCTCTCTCCTTCTTTCTCATCCCTCTCTTCTCCATTTTTCCCTCCCTCTCTCCATTCTCTGTTCTCAGCCTCTCTCATTCTCTGTTCTCCAGACTCTCCTTTCCCTCCTATCCTGTGCCTCCTCTCTTCTCCATTCTCTGTACTTCAGCCTCTCTTTTCCCTCCTATCCTGTGCCTCCTCTCTTCTCCATTCTCTGTACTCCAGACTCTCCTTTCCCTCCTATCCTGTGCCTCCTCTCTTCTCCATTCTCTGTTCTCCAGACTCTCCTTTCCCTCCTATCCTGTGCCTCCTCTCTTCTCCATTCTCTGTTCTCCAGACTCTCCTTTCCCTCCTATCCTGTGCCTCTCTCTCTTCTCCATTCTCTGTTCTCCAGACTCTCCTTTCCCTCCTATCCTGTGCCTCCTCTCTTCTCCATTCTCTGTACTCCAGCCTCTCTTTTCCCTCCTATCCTGTGCCTCCTCTCTTCTCCATTCTCCTGTTCTCCAGCCTCTCTTTTCCCTCCTATCCCTGTGCCCTCCTCTCCTTCTCCATTCTCTGTTCTCCAGCCTCTCCTTTCCCTCCTATCCTGTGCCTCCTCTCTTCTCCATTCTCTGTACTCCAGACTCTCCTTTCCCTCCTATCCTGTGCCTCCTCTCTTCTCCATTCTCTGTTCTCCAGACTCTCCTTTCCCTCCTATCCTGTGCCTCCTCTCTTCTCCATTCTCTGTACTCCAGCCTCTCTTTTCCCTCCTATCCTGTGCCTCCTCTCTTCTCCATTCTCTGTTCTCCAGCCTCTCTTTTCCCTCCTATCCTGTGCCTCCTCTCTTCTCCATTCTCTGTTCTCCAGCCTCTCCTTTCCCTCCTATCCTGTGCCTCCTCTCTTCTCCATTCTCT
>NW_027001496.1:0-7399 GCF_036934945.1 Oncorhynchus masou masou
CACCACATTCTTATCGGCAGACTCAACAGCCTTGGCTTCTCAAATGACTGCCTCAAGGTTCACCAACTACTTCTCTGGTAGAGTTCAGTGTGTCAAATCGGAGGGCCTATTGTCCAGACTCTGGCGGTCTCTACGGGGCTACAGGGTTCAATTCTCAGGCCAACTCTCTTCTATGTATACATCAATGATGTCGCTCTTGCTGTTGGTGATTCCCTGATCCACCTCTACGCAGACAACACCATTCTGTATTCTTTGGACCCTGTGCTAACTAACCTCCAGATGAGCTTCAATGCCATACAACTCTCCTTCCGTGGCCTTCAATTGCTCTTAATTGCAAGTAAAACTAAATGCATGCTCTTCAACCGATTGCTGCCCGCACCTGCCCGCCCATCCAGCATCACTACTCTGGTCCGTTCTGACCTAGAATATGTGGACAACTACAAATACCTAGGTGTCTGGTTAGACTGTAAACTCTCCTTCCAGACCCGCATTAAGCATATCCAATCCAAAATTTAATCTAGAATTGGCTTCCTATTTCACAACAAAGCATCCTTCACTCATGCTGCCAAACATACCCTCCTAAAACTGACTATCCTACCGATGCTCGACTTTGGCGATGTCATTTACAAAATAGCCTCCAACACTCTATTCAACAAACTGGATGCAGTCTATCACAGTGCAATCCGTTTTGTCAACCAAGCCCCATATACTACCCACCACTGCAAACTGTACGCTCTCGTTGGCTGGCCCTCGCATCGTACTCGTCGCCAAACCCACTGGCTCCAGGTCATCTACAAGTCTTTGCTAGGTAAAGCCGCACCTTATCTCAGTTCAGTGGTCACCATAGCACGCTATAGCACCCAAACATAGCACGCGCTCCAGCAGGTATATTTCACTGGTCACCCCCAAAGCCAATTCCTTCTTTGTCCGCCTCTCCTTCCAGTTCTCTGCTGCCAATGACTGGAACAGACTGCAAAAATCGCTGAAGCTGGAGACTCATATCTCCCTCACTAACCTCAAGCACCAGCTGTCAGAGCAGCTCACATATCATTGCGCCTGCACATAGCCCATCTGTAAATAGCCCATCCAACTATCTCATCCCCATATTGTATTTATTTATTTATTTTGCTCCTTTGCACCCCAGTATATCTAGTTGCACATTCATCTTCTTCACATCTATCACTCCTGTGTTTATTTGCTATATGGTTAATGGTTCCAAGATGGCGTAGCAGTAAGACGTCCTGTCGTTTCGTGTCCCTTGTATATATCGTTTTTTTTCGTTTTACATATTTTTCTTCATATATCTTTTAAAACATTTTGCTAAACTTCAGCTTCCAAATACTCTCCTGCAACCCGCCTCACCCAATGTAGCTATTTTTCCTAAAGTATTTATATTTACTTTGGAACCGGAACCCCTCAACTGAAGCTAGCCAGCTAACTACCAGCTATGCTAGCGATCTTCAGCTAACCGGTCATCAGCTAATCTTTAGCTTGGAAAGCTCTCGCCAGTTCGAACAACGCGACTCTAACCAGAGCAAAATGGACCTATTTATTTTTTATCCCCGGATTCCCACCGCAAACTGAACATTTTTCAGCTGGATCTTCACAACTAGCTATCTAGCTAAACCGCAACCCCGGATGATTACTCCTGGCTAGCGTTTCCACCCACTTAGCTTGAAGCTAGCCCGGACAGAGCCCCTGTGCTACCACCGTAGCATACTCCTGGGCTCTTGGGCTACAATACCCGGACCCATGACCGGTCTATCGATGTCACCGCATGAAGAGGAATAAACAGACTCACCCCATCGCGACGTCCCCCAAAGGCTAACTCTCTAGCCCTTGCTATCTCCTTGCTTGCTAATTCGGCCTGCTAACTGCTAGCTTGTCTAGCCCCGGTCCGCTAACTGCTACCTTGTTTAGCCCCGGCCTACTAACTGTTAGCTTGTTAGCACAGGCCTGCTAACCGTCTGAATCGCCGCGTCCCAAACACTCACTGGACCCATATTTACTTTCTATCTCTTTTCGATTTTTAATTTGTTTATACCTTCCGGTAACCTGCCTCACCCAATGTGATACGGAATCGCTATTATTTTAAATTTTTAGAACACACTCAAGAACCTCCAGAAGCAAACCAGCTAACTAGCTACAAGCTATTTAGTCATTGTTAGTTTTTTTTAACCTGGATAACACTCGCCAGTCCAGCTTCCCTGCCCCATCCACCACTGCCCCCTGGACACTGATTACTTGGCTACATAGCTGATGCACGCTGGACTGTCCATTAATGTACATTTACATTTAAGTCATTTAGCAGACGCTCTTATCCAGAGCGACTTACAAATTGGTGAATTCACCTTCTGACATCAGTGGAACAGCCACTTTACAATAGTGCATCTATATCATTTAAGGGGGGGGGGTGAGAAGGATTACTTTATCCTATCCTAGGTATTCCTTGAAGAGGTGGGGTTTCAGGCTCGGAAGGTGGTGATTGACTCCGCTGTCCTGGCGTCGTGAGGGAGTTTGTTCCACCATTGGGGGGCCAGAGCAGCGAACAGTTTTGACTGGGCTGAGCGGGAACTGTACTTCCTCAGTGGTAGGGAGGCGAGCAGGCCAGAGGTGGATGAACGCAGTGCCCTTGTTTGGGTGTAGGGCCTGATCAGAGCCTGGAGGTACTGCGGTGCCGTTCCCCTCACAGCTCCGTAGGCAAGCACCATGGTCTTGTAGCGGATGCGAGCTTCAACTGGAAGCCAGTGGAGAGAGCTGTCAACTGCGTTTATTTTCAGCAAACTTAACATGTGTAAATATTTGTAAGAACATAACACTTTTCAACAACTGAGACATAAACAGAACAAGTTCCACACACATGTGACTTACAGAAATTGAATAATGTGTCCCTGAACATTGGGGGGTCAAAATCAAAAGCAACTGTCAGTATCTGGTGTAGCCACCAGCTGCATTAAGTACTGCAGTGCATCTCCTCCTCGTGGACTACACCAGATTTGCCAGTTCTTGCTGTGAGATGTTACCCCACTCTTCCGCCAAGGCACCTGTAAGTTCCTGGACATTTCTGGGGAGAATGTCCCAGTCCTCACCCTCCAATCCAACAGGTCCCAGAATTGCTCAGTGGGATTGAGATGCGGGCTCTTTCCTGGCCATGTCAGAACACTGACATTCCTGTCTTGCAGGAAATCACGCTCAGAACGAGCAGTATGGCTGGTGGCATTGTCATGCTGGAGGGTCATGTCAGGATGAGCCTGCAGAATGGGTACCACATGAGGGAGGAGGATGTCTTCCCTGTAACGCACAGCGTTGAGATTGTCTGCAAGGACAACAAGCTCAGTACGATGATGCTGTGACATACCGCCCCCAGACCATGACGGACCCTCCACCTCCAAATCGATCCCGCTCCCGAGTAGAGGCCTCGGTGTAACGCTCATTCTTTCGATGCGAATTTGACCATAAAATCTGGTGAGACAAAAACACTTTTTTCCAGTCCTGTCTGGTCCAATGACGGTGGAGTTGTGCCGAAAGGCAACATTGCTGCCGGTGATATCTGGTGAGGACCTGCCTTACAACAGGCCTACAAGCCTTCAGTCCTGCCTCTCTAAGCCTATTGCGGACAGTCTGAGCAATGATGGAGGAATTGTGCATTTCTGATGTAACTCGGGCAGTTGTTGTTGCCATCCTGCACCTGTCCCGCAGGTGTAAAGTTCGGGATGTACCGATCCTGTGCAGTGTGTTACACGTGGTCTGCCATTGCGAGGACGATCAGCTGTCCGTCCTGTCTCCCTATAGCACTGTCTTAGGCGTCTTACAGTTTGGACATTGCAATTTATTGGACCTGGCCCAAGCACTGCAGTTCTCATGCTTCTTGCAGCATGCCTAAGGCACGTTCATGCAGATGAGCAGGGACCCTGGCATCTTTCTTTTGGTGTTTTTCAGAGTCATTAGAAAGGTCTATTTAGTGTCCTAAGTTTTCGTAACTCAGACCTTTAATTGCCTACCGTCTGTAAGCTGTTAGTGTCTTAAAGACCGTTCCACAGGTGAATGTTCATTAATTGTTTATGGTTCATGGAACAAGCATGGGAAAAAGTGTTAAACACTTTACAACGAAGATTGGTGATGTTATTTGGATTTTACGAATTATCTTTGAAATTCAGGGTCCTGAAATAGGGACGTTTCCTTTTTTGCTGAGTTTGTGTCTTATACTCCTCCTGAATTTGGACTAATTTGCAGAATCTATTGGGGCAGTTGTTGAACTTTGTGCCAATGACAAAACTACATTTTTTTTGGCACGATCTAAATATTCCCCCTAAAAGCAATGCCAAGCATTTTTCTGCTCCATCAAGTAGTCAAACAGGCTCAATACTGTGGTGAGATCATGAACTTAGGTGATACTTTCTGGCTCTGGGTTGGACTTTCCTGTTATTATGATGATTAAGTTCAGTGACAGACAGATATATCCCCATTCCGTTCTATTCATTCGGCAGGCAGGTTGTGGGAAACTGTTCTAATTGTCAGAATCTGTTACTCTTACCAGAAAGTAGAGAGATATATCTCCACACACAGGTCTGTTTTAGAGGAGTGAAACATTGACATTAAATGTTACAGATATCAGAAAATTGCTGCCATCTGTCAGTTAACCATCATTCTATCAGTTTTGCAACCAAGTCACTTGTGGACCTATGATCATTTATAACAGTGTATGACTGACTGTCTGCCTCCTCTCCACCTGTCTATAGAAGAAAACATGTGTGACATCTTTTGCTCATCAGGAAAGGATTGAGGAAGTAATGGCAGTTCCTGGTACATGTGTTTTTATAGTGAACAACCAGGTGAAATTGAAAGAGTTACAATCATCTGTCTTCTTCTTTGATTGATAACTAGATAATGTGTTGTCAGATGCTGAATGACATGTTTTTCTTGAGACTAGTTGGCCAATATGTTTAACTGGGGTTGGCTAAGATAATCCTGCCAAAAGATGTCAAACCAGTACATGGTTCATGTAAGACAGTTAAAAATATATTTTTGGGAATCTTGTAGGTACTGCACATCTACAGATAGGAGGGCTTACGAGGCAGGGTGCAATAGTATATAGGATTACTTTAAGAATATACATACGTGGAGGTATAATCATAACTCATTCTCATCTCAAATGGAAGAGCAGCTACAGACTCATCATCAGAGTTGACTCACAAGACAAAAGGTAACTATTTTATTTTTCATATTCTAAGCAGCATGAGTCCATGGACCCATCCTGTCTGGTGTCAACGGTACAGGCTGGTGGCGTTGGAGAACCGCTGTCCAATCTGCAGCAACTGCGTGATGCCATTGTGTCAGCATGGACCAACATCCTCTGAATGTCTCCGATTTGTAGAATCCATGCCCCAAAGAAGTCAGGCTGTTGTGGAGGCAAAGGGGGCTCCAACCGGGAAAAGATGGGGAAGTCTAATAAACTGGCCGATGAGTTTATAATTTAGTTAATAATATGCATAATGGTATACATTGATACTTTTTCTTGATATGACAACATATCTCTCCTATATTGGCCACATTATGGGCTCAATTAGTCCTGCTAACAGAGCTGGTTCATCAAACCTATCAACACACAACTATTCTCCATAAAACAATGCGCCATAGTCTCATTAGAAGAGGGTTCTCCAACCTGTCCTGGAGAACTACTATCCTGTAGCTTTTCATTCTAACCTTAATCTAGCACACCTGATTCTAATAATTCACTGGTTTATAAAATAAATCAGGTTAGTTACAACTGGGGTTGGGAGGAAAACCTACAGGATTGTATCTCTTTGTGACGTTGTCCTGTAGAATATTCATAATGATCTTTTTTTGTTTTAAGTCCTATAGATGGTATGAAGGCCAAAAGGTCACCGGGACACTCCATAGTAACCTTCATCAAACGCACATTCACTTTGTTGTTCGCATTGTTAATTGATGACTATAAACTTGGTGGTTCAAGCCCTGAATGCTGATTGGCTGGACAGCTGTGGTATATCATACTGTATACCACGCGTATGATAAAACATTTATTCTACTGCTCTAATTACGTTGGTAACCAGTTTATAATAGCAATAAGGCACCTCAGGGGTTTAGATATATGGACAAGATATTTACTGGCTAAGGGCCGTATCCAGGCACTGCTGAGTCAAAGTGCTCAACAACAGCCCTCAGCCATAGTATATTTGCAGAATACCACACCCCTTGTGATTAGTGGTTGCACCCATGCAACAGGTGGGTCGACCCTGAATGCTGATTGTTTAAAAGGGGAGGCATGTATGCTCGTGGTTGTATGTTTTACAGTCAGTTCAGTCAAGTTCAAGTGTACGGAACAAACGATTATAGGATGAACGTCTATAGAAGTTGATAAAAGAAAATTGCTACCTTGACCAGAACTCAAAAAAACTCAATTTCAGCACAAGAGAAGACACACACACACACAAAAACGACATGGTTTCATAGTTCTGCAAATCCTGTGTCGAAACAACTAAAGATGGGGAGACTGATTCTAAAATATAATAATTTTAACTCAAAAATGTTCTTGTGTTGTCCAGCAGACCAATCAGAACTATCGTGTAATCTCTCATGATTGTATCTTGTTGACCTGAACAATGAAGTGGGGGAGGGGGGGCAGTCAATGTGTTGACACCTACCTGTAGATGCACTACACCCCAAACAAAGCATCTTGTCTGCTCAATGTGTATATTGATGTTTTATATTGTTGTGTTTTGTGTTTTTATATTGTAAATGTGTCTTTGTATGAAACTTTATGTGCTGCTATTTTGACAAGGTCAATCTTAAAAATTTGTATTTTTTTTTATCTCAATAAGACTAATTTGGTCAAATATAAACAAACGTGAATTTCGAATTAATCTGGTATATTAATGTAATTGTAATTTTGTTTAGTGTATGTCTTTTTTTTGTTCTTGTATGGGTAAGGTTCTTGTATGGGTAAGGTATTCCTTTGCAATCTGCTAACATGTTGTGAATCAGTGAACTGCTCTCTTAGTCTGCACAGTGGGTAGAGAAGCCTGATGGCCTAGACTGGATACACTTGTTGTTCTTTTCTTCCTGTACAACTTTGAAACACCATTTAGATAATGTTACGCATATTGCTGGCCTATAAAGTGGATTGGTGTTCAATTTTTTGCGTGACAGAGTTTTTAGCATATCCTCATTCCTGTGTGCGCACGCGTGTGTGTGTGTGTGTGTGCGCGCGTGTGTGTGTGCGCGCGTGTGTGTGTGTGTGTGTGTGTGTGTGTGTGTGTGTGTGTGTGTGTGTGTGTGTGTGTGTGTGTGGAGTGTTCTGTTTTTTAAATCAATATCTGTAAGGCAATGTTTCTAAGTGTGTCTCACCACACTTTAATATTTAATAGAGATAAATAAT
>NW_027001497.1:0-7398 GCF_036934945.1 Oncorhynchus masou masou
GGGGCTGACAAGACTGGCCTGAGGAAGGACTGACCTAACGGACTGACCTGAGGAAGGACTGACCTAACGGACTGACCTGAGGAAGGACTGACCTAACGGACTGACCTGAGGAAGAACTGACCAACAGACTGACCTGAGGAAGGACTGACCAACAGACTGACCTGAGGAAGGACTGACAACAGACTGACCTGAGGAAGAACTGACAACAGACTGACCTGAGGAAGGACTGACAACAGACTGACCTGAGGAAGGACTGACAACAGACTGACCTGAGGAAGGACTGACAACAGACTGACCTGAGGAAGGACTGACCTAACGGACTGACCTGAGGAAGGGCTGACCTAACGGACTGACCTGAGGAAGGACTGACCTAACGGACTGACCAGAGGAAGGACTGACCTAACGGACTGACCTGAGGAAGGGTTGTCGACGGACTGACCTGAGGAAGGACTGACCTAACGGACTGACCTGAGGGGCTGACAAGACTGGCCTGAGGAAGGACTGACCTAACGGACTGACCTGAGGAAGGACTGACCTAACGGACTGACCTGAGGAAGGACTGACCTAACGGACTGACCTGAGGAAGGACTGACCTAACGGACTGACCTGAGGAAGGACTGACCTAACGGACTGACCTGAGGAAGGACTGACCTAACGGACTGACCTGAGGAAGGACTGACCTAACGGACTGACCTGAGGAAGGACTGACCTAACGGACTGACCTGAGGAAGGACTGACCTAACGGACTGACCTGAGGAAGGACTGACCTAACGGACTGACCTGAGGAAGGACTGACCTAACGGACTGACCTGAGGAAGGACTGACCTAACGGACTGACCTGAGGAAGAACTGACCTAACAGACTGACCTGAGGAAGGACTGACAACAGACTGACCTGAGGAAGGACTGACCTAACAGACTGACCTGAGGAAGGACTGACAACAGACTGACCTGAGGAAGAACTGACAACAGACTGACCTGAGGAAGGACTGACAACAGACTGACCTGAGGAAGGACTGACAACGGACTGACCTGAGGAAGGACTGACCTAACGGACTGACCTGAGGAAGGACTGACAACAGACTGACCAGAGGAAGGACTGACAACAGACTGACCAGAGGAAGGACTGACAACAGACTGACTCTGAGGGGAAGAACTGACCTAACGACTGACCTGAGGAAGGACTGACAACAGACTGACCAGAGGAAGGACTGACAACAGACTGACCTGGAGGAAGGACTGTCAACAGACCGACCTGAGGAAGGACTGACAACAGATCAATTTGAGAAGGACTGACAACAGACTGGACCTGGAGGAAGGACCGACAACAGACTGACCTGAGGAAGGACCGACAACAGACTGACCTGGCGGGGACTGACCTGAGGAAGGACTGACAACAGACTGACCAGAGGAAGGACTGACAACAGACTGACCTGAGGAAGGACTGACCTGAGGAAGGACTGACAACAGACTGACCTGAGGAAGGACTGACCTAACAGACTGACCTGAGGAAGGACTGACCTAACAGACTGACCTGAGGAAGGACTGACCTAACGGACTGACCTGAGGAAGGACTGACCTAACGGACTGACCTGAGGAAGGACTGACCTAACGGACTGACCTGAGGAAGGACTGACCTAACGGACTGACCTGAGGAAGGACTGACCTAACGGACTGACCTGAGGAAGGACTGACCTGAGGAAGGACTGACCTAACGGACTGACCTGAGGAAGGACTGACCTAACGGACTGACCTGAGGAAGGACTGCGACGCTGAGGAAGGACTGACCTAACGGACTGACCTGAGGAAGGACTGACCTAACGGACTGACCTGAGGAAGGACTGACCTAACGGACTGACCTGAGGAAGGACTGACCTAACGGACTGACCTGAGGAAGGGCTGACCTAACGGACTGACCTGAGGAAGGACTGACCTAACGGACTGACCAGAGGAAGGACTGACCTAACGGACTGACCTGAGGAAGGGTTGTCGACGGACTGACCTGAGGAAGGACTGACCTAACGGACTGACCTGAGGGGCTGACAAGACTGGCCTGAGGAAGGACTGACCTAACGGACTGACCTGAGGAAGGACTGACCTAACGGACTGACCTGAGGAAGGACTGACCTAACGGACTGACCTGAGGAAGGACTGACCTAACGGACTGACCTGAGGAAGGACTGACCTAACGGACTGACCTGAGGAAGGACTGACCTGAGGAAGGACTGACCTAACGGACTGACCTGAGGAAGGACTGACCTAACGGACTGACCTGAGGAAGGACTGACCTAACGGACTGACCTGGGAGGAAGGACTGACCTAACGGACTGACCTGAGGAAGGACTGACCTAACGGACTGACCTGAGGAAGGACTGACCTAACGGACTGACCTGAGGAAGGACTGACAACGGACCTGAGGAAGGACTGACCTAACGGACTGACCTGAGGAAGGACTGACCTAACGGACTGACCTGAGGAAGGACTGACCTAACGGACTGACCTGAGGAAGGACTGACCAACGGACTGACCTGAGGAAGGACTGACCTAACAGACTGACCTGAGGAAGGACTGACCTAACGGACTGACCTGAGGAAGGACTGACCTAACGGACTGACCTGAGGAAGGACTGACCTAACGGACTGACCTGAGGAAGGACTGACCTAACGGACTGACCTGAGGAAGGACTGACCTAACGGACTGACCTGAGGAAGGACTGACCTAACGGACTGACCTGAGGAAGGACTGACCCAACGGACTGACCTGAGGAAGGACTGACCTAACGGACTGACCTGAGGAAGGACTGACCTAACGGACTGACCTGAGGAAGGACTGGACCTAACGGACTGACCTGAGGAAGGACTGACCTAACGGACTGACCTGAGGAAGGACTGACAACAGACTGACCTGAGGAAGGACTGACCTAACGGACTGACCTGAGGAAGGACTGACCTAACGGACTGACCTGAGGAAGGACTGACCAACGGACTGACCTGAGGAAGGACTGACCTAACGGACTGACCTGAGGAAGGACTGACCTAACGGACTGACCTGAGGAAGGACTGACCTAACGGACTGACCTGAGGAAGGACTGACCTAACGGACTGACCTGAGGAAGGACTGACCTAACGGACTGACCTGAGGAAGGACTGACCTAACAGACTGACCTGAGGAAGGACTGACCTAACGGACTGACCTGAGGAAGGACTGACCTAACAGACTGACCTGAGGAAGGACTGACCCAACGGACTGACCTGAGGAAGGACTGACAACGGACTGACCTGAGGAAGGACTGACCTAACGGACTGACCTGAGGAAGGACTGACCTAACGGACTGACCTGAGGAAGGACTGACCTAACGGACTGACCTGGAGGAAGGACTGACCTAACGGACTGACCTGAGGAAGGACTGACTGCGGACTGACCTGAGGAAGGACTGACCTAACGGACTGACCTGAGGAAGGACTGACCTGAGGAAGGACTGACCTAACGGACTGACCTGAGGAAGGGACTGACCTAACGGACTGACCTGAGGGAGGCCTTACCTAACGGACTGACCTGAGGAAGGATGACCTGAGGAAGGACTGACCTAACGGACTGACCTGAGGAAGGACTGACCTAACGGACTGACCTGAGGAAGGGCTGACCGACGGACTGACCTGAGGAAGGACTGACCTAACGGACTGACCTGAGGGCTGACAAGACTGGCCTGAGGAAGGACTGACCCTAACGAGGACTGACCTGAGGAAGGACTGACCTACGGACTGACCTGAGGAAGGACTGACCTAACGGACTGACCTGAGGAAGGACTGACCTAACTAGGACTGACCTGAGGAGAGGGGCTGACCTAACGGACTGACCTGGAGGAAGGACTGACCTAACGGACTGACCTGAGGAAGGACTGACCTAACGGACTGACCTGAGGAAGGACTGACCTAACGGACTGACCTGAGAAGGACTGACCTAACGGACTGACCTGAGGAAGGACTGACCTAACGGACTGACCTGAGGAAGGGCTGACCAACGGACTGACCTGAGGAAGGACTGACCTAACGGACTGACCTGAGGAAGGACTGACCTAACGGACTGACCTGAGGAAGGACTGACCTAACGGACTGACCTGAGGAAGGACTGACCTAACGGACTGACCTGAGGAAGGACTGACCTAACGGACTGACCTGAGGAAGGACTGACCTAACGGACTGACCTGAGGAAGGACTGACCTAACGGACTGACCTGAGGAAGGACTGACAACAGACTGACCTGAGGAAGGACTGACCTAACGGACTGACCTGAGGAAGGACTGACCTAACGGACTGACCTGAGGAAGGACTGACCTAACGGACTGACCTGAGGAAGGACTGACCCTGAACTGGACTGACCTGAGGAAGGACTGACCTAACGGACTGACCTGAGGAAGGACTGACCTAACAGACTGACCTGAGGAAGGACTGACCTAACGGACTGACCTGAGGAAGGACGGCCCTAACGGACTGACCTGAGGAAGGACTGACCTAACGGACTGACCTGAGGAAGTACTGACCCGGACTGACCTGAGGAAGGACTGACCCTGGCACGGACTGACCTGAGGGCTGACAACGGACTGGCCTGAGGAAGGCTGACCTAAGACTGACCAGAGGAAGGACTGACCTAACGGACTGACCTGAGGAAGGACTGACCCTAACGGACTGACCTGAGGAAGAACTGACAACAGACTGACCTGAGGAAGGACTGACAACAGACTGACCTGAGGAAGAACTGACAACAGACTGACCTGAGGAAGGACTGACAACAGACTGACCTGAGGAAGAACTGACAGCAGACTGACCTGAGGAAGGACTGACAGCAGACTGACCTGAGGAAGGACTGACAGCAGACTGACCTGAGGAAGGACTGACAACAGACTGACCTGAGGAAGGACTGACCTAACGGACTGACCTGAGGAAGGGCTGACCTAACGGACTGACCTGAGGAAGGACTGACCCTGGACTGACCAGAGGAAGGACTGACCTAACGGACTGACCTGAGGAAGGGTTGTAGACGGACTGACCTGAGGAAGGACTGACCTAACGGACTGACCTGGGGGCTGACAAGACTGGCCTGAGGAAGGACTGACCTAACGGACTGACCTGAGGAAGGACTGACCCTACGGACTGACCTGAGGAAGGACTGACCTAACGGACTGACCTGAGGAAGGACTGACCTAACGGACTGACCTGAGGAAGGACTGACCTAACGGACTGACCTGAGGAAGGACTGACCTAACGGACTGACCTGAGGAATGACTGACCTAACGGACTGACCTGAGGAAGGACTGACCTATGGACTGACCTGAGGCCCTAAGGACCTGAGGAAGGACTGACCTAACGGACTGACCTGAGGAAGGACTGACCTAACGGACTGACCTGAGGAAGGACTGACCTAACGGACTGACCTGAGGAAGAACTGACAACAGACTGACCTGAGGAAGGACTGACAACAGACTGACCTGAGGAAGGACTGACCTAACAGACTGACCTGAGGAAGAACTGACAACAGACTGACCTGAGGAAGGACTGACAACAGACTGACCTGAGGAAGGACTGACAACAGACTGACCTGAGGAAGGACTGACAACAGACTGACCTGAGGAAGGACTGACCTAACAGACTGACCTGAGGAAGAACTGACAACAGACTGACCTGAGGAAGAACTGACAACAGACTGACCTGAGGAAGGACTGACAACAGACTGACCTGAGGAAGGACTGACAACAGACTGACCTGAGGAAGGACTGACCTAACGGACTGACCTGAGGAAGGACTGACAACAGACTGACCTGAGGAAGGACTGACAACAGACTGACCTGAGGAAGGACTGACAACAGACTGACCTGAGGAAGGACTGACAACAGACTGACCTGAGGAAGGACTGACAACAGACTGACCTGAGGAAGGACTGACAACAGACTGACCTGAGGAAGGACTGACCTAACGGACTGACCTGAGGAAGGACTGACCTAACGGACTGACCTGAGGAAGGACTGACCTAACGGACTGACCTGAGGAAGGACTGACAACAGACTGACCTGAGGAAGGACTGACAACAGACTGACCTGAGGAAGGACTGACCTGAGGAAGGACTGACAACAGACTGACCAGAGGAAGGACTGACAACAGACTGACCTGAGGAAGGACTGACCTGAGGAAGGACTGACAACAGACTGACCAGAGGAAGGACTGACAACAGACTGACCAGAGGAAGGACTGACAACAGACTGACCTGAGGAAGAACTGACCTAACGGACTGACCTGAGGAAGGACTGACCTAACGGACTGACCTGAGGAAGGACTGACCTAACGGACTGACCTGAGGAAGGACTGACCTAACGGACTGACCTGAGGAAGGACTGACCTAACGGACTGACCTGAGGAAGGACTGACCTGAGGAAGGACTGACCTAACGGACTGACCTGAGGAAGGACTGACCTAACGGACTGACCTGAGGAAGGACTGACCTAACGGACTGACCTGAGGAAGGACTGACCTGAGGAAGGACTGACCTAACGGACTGACCTGGAGGAAGGACTGACCTAACGGACTGACCTGAGGAAGGACTGACCTAACGGACTGACCTGAGGAAGGACTGACCTAACGGACTGACCTGAGGAAGGGCTGACCTAACGGACTGACCTGAGGAAGGACTGACCTAACGGACTGACCAGAGGAAGGACTGACCTAACGGACTGACCTGAGGAAGGGTTGTCGACGGACTGACCTGAGGAAGGACTGACCTAACGGACTGACCTGAGGAAGGACTGACAACAGACTGACCAGAGGAAGGACTGACCTAACGGACTGACCTGAGGAAGGACTGACCTAACAGACTGACCTGAGGAAGGACTGACCTAACGGACTGACCTGAGGAAGGACTGACCTAACGGACTGACCTGAGGAAGGACTGACCTAACGGACTGACCTGAGGAAGGACTGACCTGAGGAAGGACTGACCTAACGGACTGACCTGAGGAAGGACTGACCTAACGGACTGACCTGAGGAAGGACTGACCTAACGGACTGACCTGAGGAAGGACTGACCTAACGGACTGACCTGAGGAAGGACTGACCTAACGGACTGACCTGAGGAAGGACTGACCTAACGGACTGACCTGGAGGAAGGACTGACCTAACGGACTGACCTGAGGAAGGACTGACCCAACGGACTGACCTGAGGAAGGACTGACCTAACGGACTGACCTGAGGAAGGACTGACCTAACGGACTGACCTGGAGGAAGGACTGACCTAACGGACTGACCTGAGGAAGGACTGACCTAACGGACTGACCTGAGGAAGGACTGACCTAACGGACTGACCTGAGGAAGGACTGACCTAACGGACTGACCTGAGGAAGGACTGACCTAAC
>NW_027001498.1:0-7398 GCF_036934945.1 Oncorhynchus masou masou
GTTCACTGACCAGTCATGGCAGAGTTGCCCGGTCACGTGATCTTCACTGACCAGTCATGGCAGAGTAGCCCAGTCACGTGATCTTCACTGACCAGTCCTGGCAGAGTAGCCCAGTCACGTGATTTTCACTGACCAGTCATGGCAGAGTAGCCCGGTCACGTGATCTTCACTGACCAGTCATGGCAGAGTAGCCCAGGTGGTCTGTGTTGATAAGCGGTCTGTACGATCTGTGTTGATAAGTGGTTTGTACGGTCTGTGTTGATAAGTGGTTTGTACGGTCTGTGTTGATAAGTGGTTTGTACGGTCTGTGTTGATAAGGGGTCCGTACGGTCGGTGTTGATAAGGGGTCGGTGTTGATAAGGGGTCGGTGTTGATAAGCGGTCTGAACGGTCGGTGTTGATAAGGGGTTGGTGTTGATAAGGGGTCTGTACGGTCGGTGTTGATAAGGGGTCCGTACGGTCTGTGTTGATAAGGGGTCTGTACGGTCTGTGTTGATAAGGGGTCCGTACGGTCGGTGTTGATAAGGGGTCGGTGTTGATAAGGGGTCCGTACGGTCTGTGTTGATAAGGGGTCTGTACGGTCGGTGTTGATAAGGGGTCCGTGCGGTCGGTGTTGATAAGGGGTCTGTACGGTCGGTGTTGATAAGTGGTCTGTACTGGTCGGTGTTGATAAGGGGTCCGTACGGTCGGTGTTGATAAGTGGTCCGTACGGTCGGTGTTGATAAGTGGTCTGTACGGTCGGTGTTGATAAGGGGTCCGTACGGTCGGTGTTGATAAGGGGTCTGTACGGTCGGTGTTGATAAGGGGTCTGTACGGTCGGTGTTGATAAGGGGTCCGTACGGTCTGTGTTGATAAGGGGTCCGTACGGTCGGTGTTGATAAGGGGTCTGTGTTGATAAGGGGTCCGTACGGTCGGTGTTGATAAGGGGTCCGTACGGTCTGTGTTGATAAGGGGTCCGTACGGTCTGTGTTGATAAGGGTCTGTGTTGATAAGGGGTCCATGCGGTCGGTGTGATAAGGGGTCCGTACGGTCTGTGTTGATAAGGGGTCCGATGCGGTCGGTGTTGATAAGGGGTCCGTACGGTCGGTGTTGATAAGTGGTCTGTGTTGATAAGGGGTCCGTTACGGTCGGTGTGTGATAAGGGGTCCGTGCGGTCTGTGTTGATAAGGGGTCCGTACGGTCTGTGTTGATAAGGGGTCCGTACGGTCTGTGTTGATAAGGGGTCCGTACGGTCGGTGTTGATAAGGGGTCCGTACGGTCGGTGTTGATAAGTGGTCTGTGTTGATAAGGGGTCCGTACGGTCGGTGTTGATAAGGGGTCCGTACGGTCGGTGTTGATAAGGGGTCCGTACGGTCTGTGTTGATAAGGGGTCCGTACGGTCTGTGTTGATAAGGGGTCCGTACGGTCTGTGTTGATAAGGGGTCCGTACGGTCGGTGTTGATAAGGGGTCCGTACGGTCTGTGTTGATAAGGGGTCTGTACGGTCGGTGTTGATAAGGGGTCTGTGTTGATAAGTGGTCTGTGTTGATGAGTGGTCTGTGTTGATAAGCGGTCTGTGTTGATAAGCGGTCTGTGTTGATGAGTGGTCTGTGTTGATAAGTGGTCTGTGTTGATAAGTGGTCCGTACGGTCGGTGTTGATAAGGGGTCGGTGTTGATAAGGGGTCCGTACGGTCGGTGTTGATAAGGGGTCGGTGTTGATAAGGGGTCCGTACGATCGGTGTTGATAAGTGGTCTGAACGGTCTGTGTTGATAAGGGGTCGGTACGGTCGGTGTTGATAAGGGGTCCGTACGGTCGGTGTTGATAAGTGGTCGGTGTTGATAAGGGGTCTGAACGGTCTGTGTTGATAAGGGGTCGGTACGGTCGGTGTTGATAAGGGGTCCGTACGGTCGGTGTTGATAAGTGGTCGGTGTTGATAAGTGGTCGGTGTTGATAAGTGGTCGGTGTTGATAAGGGGTCTGTACGGTCTGTGTTGATAAGGGGTCTGTACGGTCGGTGTTGATAAGGGGTCTGTACGGTCGGTGTTGATAAGGGGTCCGTACGGTCGGTATTGATAAGTAGGTCTGTACGGTCGGTGTTGATAAGGGGTCTGTACGGTCGGTGTTGATAAGTGGTCCGTACGGTCGGTGTTGATAAGTGGTCCGTGCGGTCGGTGTTGATAAGGGGTCCGTACGGTCGGTGTTGATAAGGGGTCCGTACGGTCTGTGTTGATAAGGGGTCTGTACGGTCGGTGTTGATAAGGGGTCCGTACGGTCTGTGTTGATAAGGGGTCCGTACGGTCGGTGTTGATAAGGGGTCGGTGTTGATAAGGGGTCCGTACGGTCTGTGTTGATAAGGGGTCCGTACGGTCTGTGTTGATAAGGGGTCTGTACGGTCGGTGTTGATAAGGGGTCCGTACGGTCTGTGTTGATAAGGGGTCCGTACTGTCGGTGTTGATAAGGGGTCTGTACGGTCAGTGTTGATAAGGGGTCGGTGTTGATAAGGGGTCCGTACGGTCGGTGTTGATAAAGAAGGGGGTCTGTACAGTCGGTGTTGATAAGGGGTCTGTACGGTCAGTGCTGATAAGGGTCTGTACGGTCGGTGTTGATAAGGGGTCATGCGGTCGGTGTTGATAAGGGAGGTCCGTGGTCGGGTGTTGATAAGGGGTCTGTACGGTCGGTGTTGACAAGGGTCCGTACGGTCTGTATTCAAATAAGGGTCCGTACTGTCGGTGTTGATAAAGGGAGTCTATGCGGTCGGTGTTGATAAAGGAGTCCGTGCTTTTGTTGTTGATAAAGAGTCTGTACGAGTGGTGTTGATAAAGGGGTCCACGGTCTGAGTTGATAAGGCGTCCGTACGGTCTGTGTTGATATGGGTCCGTGCGGTCTGTGTTGATAAGGGTCATGCAGTCGAAAAAGTGATAAGGGGTCTGTACGGTCTGTTGATAAGGGGTCAAATGACGGTCTGTGTTGATAAGCAGGTCCGTGATGGTCTGTATTGATAAGGGGTCCGACGGTCTGTGTTCTGATAAGGGGTCCGTACGGTCGGTGTTGATAAGGGGTCCGTGACGGTCTGTGTTGATATGTCTGTACGGTCGGTGTTGATAAGTGGTCCCGGTGTTGATAGGGTCCGTATGGTCGGTGTTGATAGGGAGTCTGTACGGTCGGGGTGTTGGGATAAGTGGTCGGTGTTGATAAGGGTCCGTATGGTCAGTGTTGATAAGGGGTCTGTACGGTCGGTGTTGATAAGAGTCCGATGCGGTCGGTGTTGATGATATGGTCTGAACGGGTCTGTGTTTGAGAAGGTTGGTGTTGATAAGTGGTCCGTGCGATTGGGGTGTTGATAAAGAGTCTGCGGTAGGTGTTGATAAAGAGGTCTTAATAAATTAGAGGTGTTGATAAGAGGTCTGTACAGTGGTGTTGATAAAGATTAATAAATTGGGGTGTTGATAAGAAGTGTCGGTGGTGTTGATAAAGTCTGTACAGTCAGGTGTTGATAAGGGGTCCTCAGGTCGATCGATAAGTGGTCGGTGTTGATAAGGGGTCCGTACGGTCGGTGTTGATAAGGGGTCGGTGTTGATAAGGGGTCCGTACGGTCGGTGTTGATAAGGGGTCGGTGTTGATAAGGGGTCCGTACGGTCGGTGTTGATAAGTGGTCTGTGTTGATAAGTGGTCGGTGTTGATAAGTGGTCGGTGTTGATAAGGGGTCTGTACGGTCGGTGTTGATAAGTGGTCCGTACGGTCGGTGTTGATAAGGGGTCTGTACGGTCGGTGTTGATAAGGGGTCCGTACGGTCAGTGTTGATAAGGGGTCCGTGCGGTCGGTGTTGATAAGGGGTCCGTACGGTCTGTGTTGATAAGGGGTCTGTACGGTCGGTGTTGATAAGGGTCCATACGGTCGGGTGTTGATAAGGGGTCCGTACGGTCGGTGTTGATAAGGGGTCTGTACGGTCGGTGTTGATAAGGGGTCTGTACGGTCTGTGTTGATAAGGGGTCGGTGTTGATAAGGGGTCCGTACGGTCGGTGTTGATAAGGGGTTGGTGTTGATAAGGGGTCCGTACGGTCGGTGTTGATAAGTGGTCCGTGCGGTCGGTGTTGATAAGGGGTCCGTACGGTCGGTGTTGATAAGGGGTCCGTACGGTCTGTGTTGATAAGGGGTCTGTACGGTCGGTGTTGATAAGGGGTCCGTGCGGTCGGTGTTGATAAGGGGTCCGTATGGTCGGTGTTGATAAGGGGTCCGTGCGGTCGGTGATGATAAGGGGTCCGTACGGTCGGTGTTGATAAGGGGTCTGTGTTGATAAGGGGTCCGTACGGTCGGTGTTGATAAGGGGTCGGTGTTGATAAGTGGTCCGTGCGGTCGGTGTTGATAAGGGGTCTGTACGGTCGGTGTTGATAAGTGGTCCGTACGGTCGGTGTTGATAAGGGGTCTGTACGGTCGGTGTTGATAAGGGGTCCGTACGGTCGGTGTTGATAAGGGGTCCGTACGGTCGGTGTTGATAAGGGGTCTGTACGGTCGGTGTTGATAAGGGGTCTGTACGGTCGGTGTTGATAAGTGGTCGGTGTTGATAAGGGGTCCGTACGGTCTGTGTTGATAAGGGGTCTGTACGGTCGGTGTTGATAAGGGGTCCGTACGGCCGGTGTTGATAAGTGGTCTGAACGGTCTGTGTTGATAAGGGGTCCGTACGGTCGGTGTTGATAAGGGGTCCGTACGGTCGGTGTTGATAAGGGGTCCGTACGGTCGGTGTTGATAAGGGGTCCGTACGGTCGGTGTTGATAAGGGGTCCGTACTGTCGGTGTTGATAAGGGGTCTGTACGGTCGGTGTTGATAAGGGGTCCGTACTGTCGGTGTTGATAAGGGGTCTGTACGGTCGGTGTTGATAAGGGGTCCGTACGGTCTGTGTTGATAAGGGGTCTGATACGGTCGGTGTTGATAAGTGGTCTGAGCGGTCTGTGTTGATAAGGGGTCTGTACGGTCGGTGTTGATAAGGGAGTCCGTACGGTCTGTGTTGATAAGGGGTCTGTACTGGTCGGTGTTGATAAGGGGTCTGTGCACGGTCGGTGTTGATAAGGGTCTATCGGTGTTGATAAGGGGTCCGTATGGTCGGTGTTGATAAGTGGTCTGTACGGTCGGTGTTGATAAGTGGTCCGTGACGGTCGGTGTTGATAAGGGGTCTGTACGGTCGGTGTTGATAAGGGGTCTGTACGGTCGGTGTTGATAAGGGGTCTGTACGGTCGGTGTTGATAAGGGGTCCGTACGGTCGGTGTTGATAAGGGGTCTGTACGGTCGGTGTTGATAAGGGGTCCGTACGGTCGGTGTTGATAAGTGGTCGGTGTTGATAAGGGGTCCGTACGGTCTGTGTTGATAAGGGGTCTGTACGGTCGGTGTTGATAAGGGGTCCGTACGGTCGGTGTTGATAAGGGGTCATTACGGTCGGTGTTGATAAGGGGTCGGTACGGTCTGTGTTGATAAGGGGTCCGTACGGTCGGTGTCTGTATTTTTGGGTTAATTTTCCCTACTATGTTATCTATTTCTCTTGCCATGTGCCTTCGTCTTCGTCACTACAGTTACTGTAGGGTGTAAACTACCCAGTGACGGGAAAATCAGTGGAGTTTGATCAATAAAACAATAAACCTTTCAAGTTGGTCACCGCCTAAATGGTGCTGCAACTTCAGAACGGAATAGCAACAATGACTTGTTACGTGGGTCTGTAAGTAGGCCTCGTGTAAAGAAATGGATACTGTAGTTCTTCCCAGCCAGTGGGTTAACTGATGTTGCGTCATTCAGTCGTTGTAAAAAGACACCACAGTGAACATAAGTAACCTATTGTAGCCCAATGAGATGCCACGCCAGGTCACTTCCTGAGAACAAGTACTCCCGTTCTCATGTGACTTGGTCTGTCATAAGGAAACTAGGCCAATTTGAAAACCAGTTTGTTCTGTTGTCTGTGCAATTGTACTGAATACAAACAACACAATCACATAAAATTATATTATAGCGGTGGTTTTGCAGACCGAGTATAATTTAAGTCAGGGCCAGGCTAATTCTACTTAAAATTCATCCAAATTTAAAAGAAAAAAATAGTCCCTAACTCTGAAGATGTTGGCAACATCCAATTTGTTCTAGACTAGGGACTAAGGTAAATAGGACGAGCCAGTAAATCTTTGGATTTTTTTATTTTCTTTTTATTTTACCTTTATTTAACCAGGCAAGTCAGTTAGAGTACATTCTTATTTTCAATGACGGCCCTGGGAACAGTAAGGTTAACTGCCTGTTCAGGGGCAGAGCGACAGGTTTGTTCCTTGTCAGCTCTGAGGTTTGAACTTGCAACCTTCCGGTTAATAGTCCAACGCTCTAACCACTAGGAAGCCTGATTATATAATATAAATGATGTGCATTTGAGTGCTGACCTGAGGATGCTTCAAAAAACAGGATGGGACACTGTTATGGATTGTGGGAATTGGTGCAAGTCACCTAAACTAAAAGGTCAAAGGAAACACTGAAAGTAATTCCCCTTAAAAGGAAAAAAAACACAACTCTTGAAGCGAATTGTGTCAAACCAGACAATTATCGAGAACAAACAGTACGATGCACCAACAGACAACAAGAAAACATCATTTCTGTACTGGCGTCTGGAAGGAATTCAACCTCAAGTGGAAAAATAAACAAAAGGATGCTACAACAACTTCAGGTGAGTTACTGGATTTATTGTTGGCCCATTTTTACAAATCAGAGTTACTTTAAAATGTTAGTATTCTTGTGTAACACACATCACAGTGGGGCCTAAATGTAACACAACACAGTGGGGCCTAAATGTAACACAACACAGTGGGGCCAAAATGTAACACACAACATAGTGGGGCCTAAATGTAACACAACACAGTGGGGCATAAATGTAACACACAACACAGCAGGGCCTAAATGTAACACACAACACAGTGGGGTCTAAATGTAACACACAACACAGTGGGGTCTAAATGTAACACACAACATAGTGGGGCCTAAATGTAACACAACACAGTGGGGCCTAAATGTAACACAACACAGTGGGGCCTAAATGTAACACAACACAGTGGGGCCAAAATGTAACACAACACAGTGGGGCCTAAATGTAACACAACACAGTGGGGCCAAAATGTAACACACAACATAGTGGGGCCTAAATGTAACACAACACAGTGGGGCCTAAATGTAACACAACACAGTGGGGCCTAAATGTAACACAACACAGTGGGGCCTAAATGTAACACACAACACAGTGGGGCCTAAATGTAACACAACACAGCAGGGCCTAAATGTAACACAACACAGTGGGGCCTAAATGTAACACAACACAGCAGGGCCTAAATGTAACACACAACACAGTGGGGCCTAAATGTAACACGCAACACAGTGGGGCCTAAAGGTAACACAACACAGTGGGGCC